>NC_068983.1:87209781-87214594 GCF_001194135.2 Octopus bimaculoides
ATATATATATATATATATATATATATAGAAAGGATAAGATGCAAAATTGGCCTTAGCAGGATTTGAAATCAGACTGTAACATGTAACAATTAGACATCATAATTTACTTTTCTGCTACATTCTGCTCTACATTCAAATACTATAAAAATAATAATTAAGGTTAACACTACCTTCTAGTCTAAGTAGGCTTGTAGCAGAGTTCATTCCATTACAAGTATCATGATCTGACTTTCCACTGTACTCTCCTAGATGCTAAAAACTAAAACTGAACTTGGTTGGAAAGTTCTCTCTTGTCATCTCTAAAACTTGTGAACTCTGATTCAGCTTAAACAACCACACATTACTTTCTAATATCACATACACCACACAGCCTGTTCCTCTCTGAGTCAACCCCCTTCCCCCATTTATTTATTGCTTATTTCTGCTGTCCAAGCTATGCTTTGTATTCAGATTTCAAATTTGTATTCAAAGGTGGTCTCATCTCATAGTGAGATTTCACTCTCTTCACCTTTCACTTCACTCATACAGTAAAGTAAGAAAGCTACTCTAGCTCAAAAACGTCCTTCTCCACTCTTCCAAATACTTCTGCTTTCTCCACTACTCTCTTAACTCCTCCCCCCACCTATAACTCCCTGACCATTAAGAAGATCTATTGCATTAAGAACATTTATTTCACTCAATCCCTCTCTGGTGTGATCATTCACCCTCTGTACTTAATGATTGCTTGTGTGGATTTTGTAAAGCCTGATTCCCTATGTTTCACACTAGCTGAATCTAGTGAAAATAGTGTGACTGTTTACAACATCAGTGAAACTTTTGATATGTCTAAAAAGCAAATTTTCTAGCAAAACTGCTGCCTATGGACTCAACCTGTCTCTCATTTCTTGGATAGGTGGCTTCCTGCCCCACCACACTACCATGGTGTGTGCTGATGGTGCTCCCTCTTTGACTCTCACAATACTAAATGCAGTGTGCACCAGCATGTGGCCGTGTTTCCATCTCCACTCATCCTGCTATACATCAATGACCTACTTATCATCACCTCCAACAAAATCTGTTCCTATGTAGATGATACCATCCTTCATTCCTAACCTTCCATACCCAAGTTTCATCCATATGCAACCTAGAAACCTCCAACTGAATCTGCACCAATTCTATGAATAGAGACCTCAAAAATATCCTCCAATGGAGTCATGCTAATCTTGTCTACTTCAACAACACAAAGACACAATCACTTCACATATATAAAAAAAAACAAAAAAACTATTTTGTACTCTTACTCCCAAAACATAAATAGCATGCAGTGAGAACCTTGTGGTCATTAGAAAGGCTTGACCTTAGAATTACTGAAGATCTCTTATGAATGCACATCCACAACAAAGCCAAAAGTACCTTCAAAAGACTGGTCTTCCTCCTCAAAGCCAGAAAATACTTCAGCCTTCAACAACTGCTAACTCTCTACAAGGCTCAGGTGACATTTACAATGGAGTACTTACATCAGGGACAGTGCTATGGATACATATAAACATTCTAGAATGTATCTAAATAAAGGCGACTTGACTGATTGATATAAAGTCACTCACCAACATAAACAACTACTACTTTTTCTATAACTATTACAATGGCTTCTGTTACTTGCACTGACAGGTCTCATGCAACCCCCACTCAGACATTTCTGACTCACATATCTATCTTGCTCTCACCGCCTATACTGTATCCACCCACCGCAGGCCCTGCACAAACCGATACACCCAGTTGCCTCCCAGAAGCTTAGGCATATGGAATTCCTTCTCTGTACATGTTTATTCTGCAGTCATTAGCTCATTAATGTTCAAGAGTACTCTTAACAGCATTCATACTGTCAGTCTCAAAAGGCCTGTGAAGATTAGAGGTACTGCCCCTCCCCAACACCATATAAGAAAAAGGGGTGGGGTCTAAATGTTTGAAATAAGTTGTTATTTACATAATTTTCTGGAGTACTGAATTCAAATTTAAATTATTCATATAATATTAATGTAATATTTACATCGATATTGTGTTTTGATTAGTTCAATCTCTGGTCATCAAGAAAGGGTTTTGTTATTGAATATGTACAGTGTCGCATACTTGATTTGAACCTTCATAAATTAAGTGAAGCACTATCCTTATTCATTAGATCACTGGAGCAGCTAGTTCTGAGTTTAACTTCAGTATAGGGCCATATACCTGTCTAGGAATGAGATACTTATGATTAGAGATTAAATTAATAGAAATTAGGTTGACAGTCTGCAATATTATAATTTCTTATATAGGCACAAGGTCAGAAATTTTTGTGGAGAAGGAACAGTTGATTACATTAACCAGTACTTGACTGGTACTTTATTACATCCTTCCTCCCACCACCCCAGGAAAAATGAAAGGAGAAGTTGACCTTGGAGAGATTTGAATTCAGAATGTAAAGAGCTACAACTGAATGTTGCCAAACATTTTACCCAATGCTCTAATGATTCTGCCAATCCACTACCCTCTTAATCATAATAATAATTAAATTTTCAAATAACTATTTTTAATTTGTTTTCCAAAAATATCTCTAATGTATTTTAATTAAAATTCATCTAATTTATAATTTTTTTCCCTGGAAAAACTAGCCTGATGGAAAATACAAATGTAGTCTCAATCTGAATTTCTAAATGAGATTATAAAACATTTATTAACCTTTTAACTGCAAAATTAAATTTTATGGTTATGCCAACAATGATGTTAAATATCTACCAAAAACAAGAAGTGGTATTTTCTGCAAGTCATATTGCCTCAATAAACTTGATATATTTCATCATGAAAACAGTTTCAAATAAAACATTCCTTAACAAAAGACAGATTGGTACATATAAAAATGTTTTCTGTTGTTAAAAGTAATAACATTTTGAGTGGTTATATCTAATTTCTACAGTAAAAGTGTTGAGTGTCCATAGGGACTTACCACCAAATCTGAAACATCAGGTTATATGTTTTATACCAATCTTAAAAGAAAACACTGATATAATCATTTGTTGTTTCTTAAAATGTGAGAAACATGCTATTAACATAAGTAATGACATTATTAAAATTTTGAATTTCATCAAGTCTAGCACTAAATTAAAGAAGGTTTCACAAATCTGATTACAATGAAGGGATTAAGAATTATATGAATTACCAGCATAACTTGCATCTATTCTAGCCCATAAATAGTACATTAAACTTGGAATGTCATTCCTACAAAACTGAAGTAAACTTTCAACAGTATATGAGTATCACATTCATATATAGCACTTTTCCTTTTTGTTTTATATAAGACTCTTCAAAACTAATTATTTAATAACTATATAAATAAACTTAATATTTCAAATTGATTAATTGTTAACAATGTATGCACTACTACTGTTTAGGGTTGTCAGGAAGGTTAAGACAATTTTCTTTCTGGTTTTGTCTGAAGGATAAAGTTGGATGACATTTTTAAGGATGCTACTTTTGTATTTTTCCATTTAAGCAGTAAATATAAAAATTTTAGAGAAAAATAACTGTGAGCACACAATCAGAATTGAAATATTATGCTATTCAGAGTAGGACAAAATTAATGCTCATGGTTTCTGTGGACTGTCTGAGATCATCACAGTTGATATTCAAAATATGTCACCAAAAGGGTTTGAAATCACTACAATAAAGTTTTATATAGAGTACAATAAAAAAAATATTTGTACCAAAGCAATACTGCAACTTACATACATGATTTTATGCATAGAATATCACCATAAATATAATACTCTCAAATGCATAAGAGTATCACAAGGCCATCAGAATTATTCACAGCATACTATCCCAAATGTTGTATCCTTAGCCACACAACAGCAATAGAAATATATTTTCACAAGCAGAATGTTATCAGATATGTATTATAAGCAGAATGCTATTATGAATTTGAAACACATTATCTTAACAATAATCTAAAGAATAACATACAACCTATAAGAGGTTTTCAACAATATCCTTTCTTTGTATTTACTTCTTTTCTTGTGTCCAACTCTGAATAACCTAATATTTCAATTCTGACTGTACATTCTACTTGTGATTACCTCATCAATTATTTTTCTTCTAAAATTTTTATCTTTACTGCTTAAAACAAGGAAAACTAGAAAAGCAGCACCCTTAAAAATACCATCCAACTTTTCTGTAAAATCTTTATTCACTAACAAGTTGCAATAAGTAGCTCACTAATATACTGTGTACCCCCACCGTATCATTTACAATGATTATCATAATGATCTATGTTCAACTGAACTTGTTACTTTTATACTACTACCACCTAAGCTTACTTAGTTCATCCACCTCTCTTCTGTATTCAACTCTTTGGCCAATTTTTTTGTCTAAGAACTGCAACATTCTTGAATTTATTCTTCACTCATATATCGCTTTCATCAAATATTAACCTGCAGAAGTTAAAGTGAAACATTAACTGCATTGTCCTTAGTTGTTTGGGTCATGTGCAACCCTATTACTGAGACAATACAATTAAAAGAAATAATTATCTATACATATAAAAATGAGAATGTGTGTCTGTCTGTCTGTGTGAATCCCTAAAACTCGAGAACTACGCAACCAATTCCATTCAAATTTTACACATGCCTTACTTAGGGTTCCAGTTGTGTTTTAGTCAAAAAAAATTATTAACTTCTTGCAGAGTTCGAGCACACGGCAACATAATATCTCCTCCACTATTTAAGTATTACGTGTCAAAAGTGAAACAAAAACACTCATGTCAAATACTTTCACTTTAAAAATGAAACTATTCCACTAACTG
>NC_068983.1:87215605-87222790 GCF_001194135.2 Octopus bimaculoides
CATGGACAACTGTATGTTGGCTGCTCAAGAGTGGGCAGCAACAAAAAACCTATTTGTATATGCTCCACAAGGGAAAACAAGGAACATAGTTTACAATGAGGTGTTATAATCACAACAGCAAGAAAGTATGTACATGATCACCTTCTTTTACGAAACTTCATTGACTTTCATATATTTATATTGATATACATATATATACGTGTGTTTGGGTGCGTGTGTGTATATACATCTCTATATATAAAGATGATGCGTAGTCTAGACGGCGTTTTTAGATTTCATTATTCTCTTTAACCCGGGCAACGCCGGGTATTTCTGCTTGTACTATATAATTTGAGAAGGTAAATATTTATAAAGAAACAAAGTACTTCATCAACTAAGTTCTTTGACATTTCATACATTACATACAGTGAACAATACATATTTGAATGGGTGCAGTCTTACAATAATCAATTCAAAAGTAGTTGGTTCTTTGCTTTTTTTCATTATCGCTCAGAGAATTCTAAGAGGCTTTTCAGTAAACTTTAGGATGACAAGGAGATTATCTTTTAACAATTGCTGCTTAAACTTAACACAGCATATATTCATGATTTTATAAGTCTTTCAAAGCTGATATCAGTAGGTTAAAGTTTATCTTTTCATAAATTACAAAGGTCTATAAGGTTAGTAGTACTTAACTCTGGGTTCTGCAACATTAAACAAATGAAAGATGAATTTCATGCAAGTAACTTTCTAAGAAAAGCAATAGTACCTATTTTCAACACATCAGTTGAATTGATTAAAAACATATGGGCATAAAGCATAAATTTGGGCAATTTATATTCCAGGTTCAAACTACTTCAGAATGAAGGACAGGCATTCTAATTCCAGTACTTAAATTGAATGAACTAAATTATCTAAGACAATCTGCATTTTTAAATAGTTTTTGAAGAATGAGAATAAGATTTGTGTTGAATGAATAGAATTAATAAAGAAAAATAAATTATAATACTAAATAGTCTGGATCAGACTTAAAATTGAAAACATTTTTTTTTTCATTTCATAAATATTTATGAAAACAAAGTAAGCTTATTCTGCTGAACAGACTTTATTGTTGAAAAAATCTGGTTTAAGAAACTAAACTGAGAATATTTTCTTGCTGTTATTTTAGTTCAGTTTAAAAAATAGATTCCTGTGAGAATGGTGTAACAATGAAAATATTATAGAATGACGTTTTATACTTACGGAAAACTAATGGTATTCCTCCCCGAATAGCTTTCAAGTTATCAAATATGGCATTTTTACTGTAAAAGGAATTTAGATATTTTCATTAATTGTACAATTTATCTTTTATATTTTGTTATCATTTCAATAACTTCTAAAGCAGGAAAAAGAAATAAAAGTTATTATTAATAAGACAAACATGCTGAGGAAGATCAGCTTAACAGATTCTTAATTAGTTAATGGCTTAATGCAGCATTATACTGAAAAATAAGCACATGACCTGGAAGAAAAAAAAATGATTCATCTGATTCAAGATGCAGTTAGACATGAATGATGTTAATTTATATTTTAATCAAGTGACTGTTATGTTAATCAAACTGCCTAAACTGTCTTTTAAGATGATGGGGATAGCAAAGGATAAAACAAAGTGTTTTATTCAGTTTCAGTGTCTTGTATATCAGAGTTCTAATTCTACCTTGGCTGGCTATACCTTTCTTCTATCTATGGTTGAGGAATTCAATACCATTGATATATGAACTGATTCACATAGCTGCTTACTCTCCACATAAGATGGTGATTGGTAAAGTTATTAGATCAGATAAGATGTATTACAGTATTTGTTCCAGTTCTTTGCCTTCCAAGCTCAAATCCTGCAAAGGTTTACATTCCCCCCATCTTTTCAGGGTCAAATAAAGTACCAGGTCAGCACTGGGGAAAATTTTTCTTCTCTCTCTAACTTTCATTTTCTTTCTCTTCTCTGGAAAATCAGTTCAAATCTGGACAGGGAATGGGTTCTGCTAGATTTAAAATACCCAAGACACATCATATGTCATAATGGTGATCTTCTGACTCCATTAGAAGATGAGTCCAAAGAAATAAGAAAGATACTTACCATATAGAAAAAATTGGCACATATCCCCATCATAATTATTATTATAAATTTATAGCATTGGGCATTTTAGAAATAATTATTAGGGCGGTGGGTTGACAGAATTATAAGATTGACAAATAAAATATGTTGCAGGTCTTGCTTCAAAATGTATGATCAGTCTTTATGGATAAGTCCCATAAAATTCTGTGGTTATTATTCTCCATCACAGCTTATGGTATATGTTCATAACACTTTTCTGCATTTTGGAATCTACATACTCAGTTAACATCCCAATGCACTCTTTTACTTATACAATCATGCCTTATACTCTTTTTGCAATAGCTTACTGCATTCATTTAAGTGATGGTTAATACTTTTGTCTCTTTGTCCCTAGATTCTACATTTGCTCTCTAACTGAAGTTTATCAATCTTTGTTTTTATCAAATTCATTCTAATGGCTTGTTCCTGAACAACTACAATTAGAAATTCAGTTTCTTGCTATAGGTTTCCAGCTGTCAGCCACAACCAACATTCCTGACTTATAACATCCTTGATTGGGTGCATGAATTGGCCATTTAATTCCTTCTCTTTCCAGCTATTTTCCCTTTTGTTCTTCCTTCAGTTCTTGAATTTTCTGACTGTTTCAATAACTTTTTTTGGATATTTCTAGCTGTCAATAGTATTCTTTCTTCACTGAATACAACATTTCTTCAAACTCAGTATCTTAATACTAATGGTGTTTTTGTGTTTAACAATCTTCTTCCTTTCATGGTAGGTAGAGCCTGTCAATATTACTTTTAGGGTGGTGTGCATTGTGCATTTTGAGCAGCTTCCTAGTTCTTCTATAGAATTCCTTTAACTCTGTCTTTGTCATTTCTTGAACAAGAGCTGAGTATCTTAATATTGGGTATAGCCTATGTATTCCTTGTTTTGGTAATATTCCCTCCATCATTAATGAAGATATAACAGAGATAATCTCAAACTTTATGTGTGGGATAAAAAAAACATCTTTTTAACATCAGAAAACACTTTTATTCATATAAATAGAAATATTCATATCTTGAGAATTTGAGATGATTCTGCATCAATAAGAACTTTTATACTACATTATTATTACAATAATCCCTCAACTATTGTGGGTGTTACGTTCCAAAATCCTCCGCGATAGGTGAAAATCAGTGAAGTAGAAACAGTACTGTACTGAATATCTTTTAAAATTATTTTTATAATTTGTATATATTTATTTTATTATAACACCATGGGGGATTCGACATAAGCTTAAATAATAAACTGTGATATGGCAAGGGATTATTGTAATTAAGAAAAAGGCAGCAAGCTGGCAGAACCGTTAGCATACTGGATGAAATGTTTAGAGGTATTTTGTCTGCTGCTACATTCTGAGTTCAAATTCCACCAAGGTCAACTTTGCCTTTCGTCCTTTCGGGGTTGATTAAATAAGTACTAGTTATGCACTGGGGTCAATTAAATCGACTTAATTCTCTCCCACAACCTGTCCTTGTGGCAAAAATTTGAAATCATTATTATTAATTTAGAATGTTCATTTAAAAACCAGAAATCAAGGAAACAAAATCAGTGAGAATTCTGGGAAATAAAGTTATGACTTCTCTTTAATGCAAGTTACTTTGTTATCATTCTACAGGCCCTTCACTGACTTCCAATCTTATAGGATCTTCTATGCATAATCACAGCATAACATTTGGGTGGCTGATATCACTTGATTAATTGGTTTTTAAATTGGTTTTTATAAAAATATTTCAGAATAAAGATGTTGTTTTAAATTACTGAGATAATTAGAAATACATATGCTACTGATTAAAATATTCATTATATGAATAAATTATGATTAGGTTGGTACAACTTATATTAAACTTTATTAAGTTGATATATATTTGTAAACAACAATTCAAGAGTGAAAAATAATGTGCTGATAGAAATGAATATATCTTTTTCTCATTATTTTTCTTTTTGTCCAGGTAGATATACTAGTCATTGGTGCCACAATAAAATGCACCTAATTCGTTCTGTAAAGTAGTTGGCAAAAGAAACAGAGTTACTATACGATAGAGAGGACTCTTTAATCATGCTGCAGATAAGACATCTTTACTGCTGATATATGAATAAAATACATTCAGTACATTTTTTAGAGGATGACAATAGAATGGTTATCAGCTGAAGAAATAATGATAAAATATGGAATGTAAAAGTGAGATATAGTTCCCAACCCATTTAGGAGGACAATAACTCAAAAGAAGAACTGAATCTAACTGTGACAGCCCAATCAATGCCAATATAAGAATGACGATGTTTTTTTATAACCATGTTGTATCAAACTTCTTATACATGCTTTGTGAAATTTGCTTTTTGCATGACAATACATCACCTTTGTTGTTGATGTAACTGCTCTTTGATCTTTTTTTACCACTTCCTTACTCTGACTACTAAGCTTTTATTACAACTACTAATCATATTATTTTTATGAAATATATATATATATATGTGTGTATATATATATATATATATATATATATTTCAAAGCTATGTCTAGTGAGCCATCTAAGCAGAACAAGGGTTTCTTATTTCACACTGATAATTACTGTGGTAGCTATTTCAGTACACCAAGAGGATCTGAAACCCCAGCTTTCTATAACTCTGCTAGAAAGACAAAGAGAAAGAAGTATTATTTCATCAAGGGCATAACCATTATCTCACTGTGTACTTGTTGTCAAGTTCTTACATTTGACCATACTGATAAATGGTATGAACATGAACCTAGTAAAGCACTAGAAAATAAGAAATATAAAATGTTTAACATTAAGATGGACAGAATGATAGAAGCCAGAAGGCCTGATTTAGTAGTAGTGGATAAAGAGAATAGAAAGTGCCAGATAATTGACTTTACAGTCCCAAATGATGAAAAAGTCAATATGAGAGATGTAGAGAAAATAAGCAAAGTACCAGGACCTAGCGATTGAGTTACAGAAACTATGGATTTGAACAGATAGATAGAGGAAACAGGCATAAAACTCAGTTTAGTACAGCTCCAGAAAACAGTGTTATTAGGGACAGCTAGGATACTTAGGAGGGTTCTTGGCATTTGAGGTTACTTGTAGTCTGATGTTAGGAATTTTTCTTTTCCAACAGTCTAAGCTGTTGAGTGTATATGAAATAATAAATAATAATGATAATAATAATAATAATAATATTAATAATAATAATAATGATGATGATGATGATGATGATAATGATGATGATTCTTTCCACAATAGGCACAATTTTGGGGAAGGAGTCTAGTGCTCAACTGGTACTTGTTTTAGTGACCCCAACAGGATGAAAGGCAAAGTCAACTTGATGGAATTTGCATCCAGAATGTAAAGCTAGAAGAAATGCATCTTAGCAGTTTGGTGTGCTAATGATTCTGTCAGCATACCACCTCCTCCTTCTTCTAAAAATAATAATAATTTTGAACTTTGACACAAGTTTACCCATTTTCCAGATAGAAAGAGAAGGTCATAGAATTATTCACCAGCCACTTACATGTATTTACATTAGTCATTCCAAAATGCTGAAAAACAGTCTACCCCACTTTGTCACTTGGATTTGAACGAAGAACATGAAAAACATAACTAAATACCTCAAAGTACCTAGTCTGACACTCTACTGTTTCAGCTAATCATTAATAACAATACACATCATCAAAAGCCATAGGAACATGATTTGCATTCTTATTACTCTATTATGCCCAACAGACATAAACATTGAAATAAAGGTGGTAGGAAAGCTATTGAAAGTACAATCTTGATTAAATACAGAAAGAATGCAACCTAATAAAGTGTTAGAAATTTTTTATTACACTTGTAATCTTTACAAGTTACATTCACTTTTGTCTGTAAAGGTTATGTTTATTCAAAAGACAATTATTTCATCTTTTGTTACCTGTATCATTTCACTCCTAAGGTTTTCTACTTAACACCGAGCTGATTTATTTTCCCAAAATGACATATCTCTTTGCAAGTAATTTCTTACTAATGCTCAATCTCTAATCTTTTTCCCTTCAATCAAAATATTAATGACATCGATGTCAAAATATCACTTACACATTCAAGTTTAAGATATCCTTTTCAGTTTGCTGTAAAAACTTTCTTTTTATTATTTTAGCACGATATATATATATATATATATATATATATATATATACACACATATATAAAATAAAAATTAATCAAGATCAGAAGAACAGTGATTTGCCCATCCAAATGTTATTATACAGTTAATCCCATTGTTCTTCGTCAAGACCTATGCATGTTTCCACTGCAATCCAGTGCACACTGTTAAGTGTGTATCTTGGTGTTAATTATTGGTGCAACTTCATCAGGGTCTATTGCTGCTGTTGGTCCGATATCATTGAAAGAGAGTAATGAGGTTGACCAAAATTATTCCCTTATGTGGTGTTAGTATTACAATAAATAGTCATATATCTTGTGAACTTTATATTACCCTGGCCACTTTGGAATTTATAGCTAGATTTTGTCTTAAAATAGGTCAATGTTCAAGTATATTCCTATAGTTCTTAATTCATATTCTAACTTACCATTCTACTCATGTAGAACAATATTCTTATTTTTTCAAAGGTATTCAATTTCTTTTTGGTTTGTTATTGTTATAATTATTAGGCTATGGGTCTATTATATTCTTGTCATTTTGAAAATTTAATATCTTTCTTACAGTTGATTTTATTCAACTTAAACTTCATTTTCAACTCTTCAAAATTTTATCTAGTTTAATTTTTGTAGGGGTTTACATTTAATTTACATAACTCTAATTCTAATTTTAGTAGTTTGTATCAAGCAATTACTTAAACCTCTTAAAGGTATATTTTGATTGGTGAACACATCTTAATGTACTTTCCTGTCTATGATTTATCAATATAAATTTTGAGGTAAGAATTGGTAAATATATTCTTAGTTTTGGGGATATAGCAATAAACCTACAATATATATGTGTGTGTGTGTGTGTGTGTGCTAACAATGGAAAACTGTCTTCACTGAAAACTGAAAAAAAGGTATCTTAAACTTGAATTAGTGACATATATATAT
>NC_068983.1:87222800-87241272 GCF_001194135.2 Octopus bimaculoides
CCGTTACATTCACTTCAACATTTAAATTTAATTTGTCAAAATATTTTTGTAGCTTTGAACCGCAACTTCTTCACTGACAAAATATTAATTCCACCTGAGATCAGCTTTCAGACTAAAATGCCTATTTCATAATTTTTTTCTCTGATACCAATTATCCTTCTTACTATCCAGAACCATTTCACTTGACATCCATCTTTCATTCTTAATATTGTCCCTCTCCACTCAAATTTTACATTGATCACCCTTCTGTGTCATCAAGTTATCTCTCCTTCTCCACCACCATACATCTCTCATTCTCTCCATGTGCTACATCTACCTCTATCCACAGTTGCAAGATTGTGAGGGAAGAAGCAGATGTCCCTTTGTCTCAACTTTCTCCTGTCCAATCAATTTTTATTACTATTTTGCTGCTCTTACCCCTTTCTGCATAGTCAATCATCACATGCTCCCCCTTACTTTCTCTAACTTATATGTATCATCAACCACCCTTCACCACATCTAACCCTCAACCCTACCCACTCTGCACAGTCACCACTTTCCCTTCAATGTATAGTTATCATTGACCCTTGTTCATCATTCTTTATATTCACCCCTTCACCCATTCGGCCATCTCTAATCATTCCTCATTCTTCCCATACATTCTTGCAAACCCACTCATACTCCTTGCTCTCCTATCCCTACCTCTACTCACCTTGTACTTTGAAAGTCCACCCAACACATTTATATTACCACTATTTTATCTCCCTTTTCCATCTCGGTTACTCTCACCCACTCTTCAATAATATGAATAACCATGTAGCTCCTGAAACAAGAAACCAATTCTGTTCTGGTCCCTCCTATCACATTCTAATGCTCATTTGGGGACAATACAATCAACTTTCCCTTCCCCTAAAATTGTTGACCTTTTTCCAAAATTTGTGTTGTTGCTGTCATTGTTGTCATTATTATTATTATTATTATTATTATTATTATTATTATTATTATTGGTATAATGCCTCAAATATATCAGTCAAAGGGAAATAGTTTCAACTGGAAACTGAAATCATGTAATTTTCATTTACTGTCATATAATGAATATAAAGACATGGAGAATATAATAACTAAACTTGTGAATGGGAAACATTGTTCAAGTACAAACATTTGCAAATCGAAATATTAAAAATGTAGAGAAATAAAAGAAAACAAAAACAAACATAGATGTCTGAGAGTAAATTAAAGGAGACAACTTGAAATACTTCCAATAGCTTTAACCCCAAGTGTACAATACAATGCAGTTTACTAAGGACAAGCTATATAATATGTCTATAAAATAATGATGTAGCTAATTCCAAATTCATGTCAATACTTACTCAAAATCAATTGTATATCAGTGATGAATTATGCAAAGAAAACACAACAACAATAATAATAAAACCATAACTATAACAATAAAAACATTATTTTTATTAGATTTTATCAACATGTATTTGACAAACATTTCTTCACATGGAAACCAGTTTGACTGTAGTAAGTGGCACATCATAATTAGCTACTTTTGATATTGATTTGCCTACTTAGTTCTCTTGTTTGTAGATATATCATTAGCTTTAATAAGTTCGTATAGTAAACATGACTATGATTTTTCATCCCTGAAACAATTGTCAAACTTGCCAACCAGTTTGGAATTTATGAAAAATCAAATACTTATAATAAGTATCATAAATGCAACTCAAATATAAGACACATTAATTTATCTATTAATCAGAAATAAAATAGCAACAAGTTCAAGATGCTGGGCTATAAAACAGTTGATTATTGTTTTAAGAATTCTTCAGAGGAGTGTAAATTCTATAACCTATCTGCTAGTTACTATAAGTGGGGAAAAATGTTAATTTCTAAAGAATATATTTCCTCATAATCTATAAATTTTCAAAAAATTTTGCAGTAAAATTTTGATAAATTTTGTTGAAAAGGTCACTTTTAAAAATGTCAATAGTTTGTATTAATCTAAAATAGCCATACATCTTAATAAAATTTGGTTGAAAGAATAGAAGTTTATGTGAACAGAATTTATCTGAGGGCATCTCAAAGAGAGTACCAGTTCCAACACTAGCTATATCCAAAAAGTTTTGATTCGAGTCTGGGATCACATTACATACTGATAAATTTAAGTTGTATGAACACCACTTCAAAACATCATTTTTGTTACCCTCAATATGAATTTACAGGCTATATAAGCAAATATTTATAAAAATAACTCATGATAAGCAAAGCGATGGAATCAGTAATGAAATTAAACATAACATGAAGTCAAGACTCATAAATAAATTAAATTAGGAATATGAGTGTGTTGGTTCAGTCATTTCAAATTGGTTAAATAATGCAACTAAATTTTTGATAGTTTTTGTAAATCGCTAATAAACATGAAGGATCCTTTGCTATGCTGTTGTTGACAAACTTAATTATAAATAGGATTATGAAATAAAATAGACATAGTAGTGAAGAGATTAGAGAAAATTTCATTGATGCGGAAATTATGACAGGAAGTAATATAAAAGAATGCATTTTTATTCTCAGTACTAATTTAGAACCATGTGATCCAACACAGACAATTTCCTCTAATTTCTATATTTGTAAACCACGATCAATTTATTCTCAGAGTCAGTATTAGTGCAGCTTTATATTTTGCAGTCATGCTACAATATTAAAAAAATCAATGTTTATAGTGTAATCTAAACAAAATTACACAACTTCAACAGTAAGGAAACAATTATTATTATTACTGCTGCTTTTGATTCATCTGAGCAAAATAGTTTACTGTAATTATTTTACCAAATTTAAATATTTTTCTTTCATATAATCATCTTTGGTAGGCTATCAGCTAGATCGATCACTCTCTATCACTTGCTTTCTTTCACTCTTTCACACACACATATACAAACTTGCTTATGTTTGTCCATTAAATTTGATGATGGACATCTTCAACAAGTTTTTGCTGATTGTAAATCCAAATTCTTAATGTACAGCTTTGGTTGAAGGCAAGATATGTGAATATTGGTTGGAGTGGCTAAATACTAATATGCATGCATGCCTCTTTTCTAACTTCTCTTGGGCACATTGAGTGCATTTCACCCTCTCCCATATCTTCAATGAAAAGTCCATAATGAATAGTTGATTTTACTTCTTTGGCCAGGCAATAACCAAGATGTATCTGAGCACACTACAGGTTTGAGTCATCTCAGCTGATACCTGTACAATATATATTTAATACTGGTTGTATTGGTTCAAAGGAGATTTCTGTGTGTATACTCCCATCACTCCAAGAAACAGAAAGTCTCCTAAAAAGATTGGATGTTAAAGCCTCAAGGGTCTTATATCAACTGTATGTAATCACACTCACACAAGAAGGTAGAAGGTAATCAAACAAATTACCAGATAGATGAGAATCTTGGTATGAAGATTGAAATGGTTATATTAGAAAGATACTATATTTGTACCTTTTAACAGTTACAGAGATCTGTCTGAGATAGTTTGTAATCTGCTCCAATCTGCTGTCATATTGGGAAGGTCTGATTAGTTGTTGTTGTTGTTGTTGTACTAAGTAAATGGGAAAGAAAGAAGGTGGTGTGGTGTGCCATTGAGGGATAACCTATTTCCTTGGTCTTAACTGTTAGGCCCATCTTTTAAAGTGCTGTAAGTGCTGCTGAAATAGTGACTTGAGGGCTTCTGGAGAGCAAGTTGCTAGAGTATAGTCATCAGCATTCTGTAGTTTGATGATCTGTTTGTGTCTAGGCTCAGTGTTGACTTACAGCTGCTGGACAACGCAAGGATGCTTATCAAATCAAAAGTTTATAGTGACTTCTGCCTCCCTTTCCCACAGAAGTTTTCTGTTGACTGTATCAAAGACCTTTGAAATATAAGTGTTTTGTCAAGATGGGCATTTAACAAAATTTCTCCATCACTGCCAAATCCACAGATTTAGGCTGGTTTAAGATTTGGTTAAAGAATTTGCTCCAACATTCCACAACTGCTTACTGACTTTTGAATAGAGATGTGTCATCTGATGACTTAAGTGTTGCTAGGAAATAATTTCAGGGGGTCATAAAATGTTTTTTTTTTATTTTTCATCCTAGAAATTATGCATTTCTGCAAGCAGATGAATTTCTTAAGCTTTTAAATCTACCATTCATTTCTTTGAAAAGCTTATTGTTGTTGTTTTAGAGTGTGATGAGGGGTTGTTTAGAGTTGCTCTGTGGGCCTTGGGTATATCATTCAGGAGCTTACAAATTCTGCTGGACTTCTCATTGAATCAATCTTGGCATTTTTGTCTCTTGAATCAAATCGTTTTGGCAGAAATCTAGTGTGGGAGGTTCATTTGTCATTTATGTTAGTTTCTGAAGTTAGGAGTGTATCTGAATCCTTTGGTTTGATAATTGGTGAGTGAGGGTAGATTTTACAAATGCTGGAATTTTTGAGCTTGCAGTAACACACCCATGCATGTGCATGAGAGGCAAAATTTAGAGCTTAGGCTTTGCAATTGCTACTGAGGCAAGTTCAACAAGATACATATACTACTTCACTTTTTACCAGTTTGCCTGATTAACTGCACATGTACTCTTTATTGTTGAATGGTTAAGACAGAATATGTAGGAGTACTGAAACTGAAGATAAAACCTGGGCCTGTAAAATAATGTGATTAGTCAACCAATATAAGCATTGGACTACAAAAGAAATGACTATTAAAAATTTATCAACTTTATGAACAGTAATAAGTTTTTATGGTCACACACACACACACTACACTGTAAAGTGGTTGTCAAGCAAGCAGAGTTGTTGAATCAAGAGCACCCTTTAATCTTGTCAAAGACATGCCAACCTCTATAGTGCTGGTATCATGATAAAATGCACCCACTACACTCTGTAAAGTGAGGGATTAGGAGGACCCTTTAGTTTTGTTGAGAACATGACAACTTCTTCAGTGCTGGTACCATAATTTAATATATGGAGTAAAGTGGTTGGGTTAGAAAGAGCATCTAGTCATAGAAATCAAGTCAAAAATGTAACATACAAGTTAGATGTGGTCCTTTGATACATCTAGGAGAGCAGTGACTCAAAATAAGAAGTAACATGAACTAGAATGATCTTTTCAATTTCTGCCAGTATGAAAAGCAAGCATAAAATTATGATGATGAAAATGATATAGATCTAAAGCATTGATGAATGGTAAGAAGCTCCCCACCTCCAGCTCGACGAGTGTTGATGTATCTATGTCTATGTAACTTTGAAGTTCAGCAAAAGAGACCAATAGAATAAGTACTAGGCTTTAAAAAAATAAGTCCCGAGGGCGATAGTCAAATGACTGAAACAAGTAAAACATAAAAGATAAAATACTATTTTTGTTACATTGTTAAGGCCTGTATCACTTAAGTAAAAGACAATATATACAATTGAAATCTTATTTTTATTAAGTGGGTCATTATAATTACCATTATTATGTAATCAGAAAAAATATTTTGTGCTCCAATATATGATACCAAAGATCTAATCTGGAGATTATGGATATTCATGTTCTTTCTGAAAGATCAGAACTTTGTATCAAAAATACAATAGAAAGCAAAAGAGAAAATGAAAAATCTATTGAAAATATTCTAATAAGCTGGTGTTTATTGAAAAGAAAGATTGATTTTTATTCAAAATATCAGGGGATAAAATATATCGATTTCACACTCATGCACATTTTGGGAAAGGGTGTATATAATTATTAACTAAGCTTGAGTATGCAAAAATGAAAATTAAATTCATTTGTAAAAATCATTACTTTTATTTGATAAAGTATTTTAATCCATTGTTTGCATACATTACATATGAGTTATCAATATAATTTACCTAATTATAGTTTCTGTAAATGGTACATTTAATTTATGAAAAGGATAAGTGAAAGAATATATTACATCTTTAAGCATATCTATTTTTGAGATCGTTAATTTTCAACATGTAAGTTGTAAAATATGAAATTGCAAAATTGTTTATAATATCACTCACTCTTAGGGCAGTGATGTAGTATGAGTTTTTGTTGACCTGTGTGGTAACTAAATTCGCCACCTGCTTCCCTTTCTTAAACATAACATACCGTCATCTTGTCTGTTCCCCCTACTGCAAAGTGGCAACTCTGTGTGATCTGGACACCCATAACTCACATACTATGCCACTTCTTTAAGGTTAGCCAAACTATGAGTCTCATCCTAACTTTAGGTTACACATCTAAATGTTAGGATTTTAACTTCAGTGGAGAATATGGAAAAAATGAAAACTGTAAATATTTCCACAAATAGGATTTTATGTAAAGATAAGAAAATATATATTATCCAAAGAAAGTCCCAAGAATTTGATTTTTAAGGTACCAACAAATTTGTGAAACAAAACGTTCCTGAATTAGCTATATGCAGCTATCAATCTTCATACACAAATATCTATACTGTACTATTCTACTTATTCTGTTACATACAGTTTTTAATTAAGGAAATAATAACATGACAATCAATACACCAATATCTCTTTCACATACACATATATGTATATGTGTATTCATCAGAATTATCACAATGTAACGTGATGTTCCAAGCACGTTAAAATTATTGAAGTATTTGATACTGCAGTAGATATGATAAAATATATTTGCATCTTAGAACATCATAGAGGCAGCTTGTATTATATATTTTGATACTGATAATTCTAGCCAATTAAGAACAAAAGAAATAACATGCAGAATCTGAACTTTATCAGCTAAAATAATCTATATAAACAATATATTGCTATTGATATGAGTAAATAAACATTGTTTTTCTTTTTTTGTTTTGAGAGTAATAAATACATATTACAATACAATACAAATCAATATAATACCATCACACAAATGTATGAACATACATTGGGGTATGGCATATCGTTGTATAATTATTTATTTTTACTGTTTTATCATGCTTACATGCTTGGGATGGTTTTCATTGTTAATCACTCAACTGTAATGTGAGAAGTAGAACCTATTGAGCCAAAGAGGGACTCTTTTTACATAGTCACATGAGTTTCTAGAAATAGCTACTAAAATTTCTTCAAACTGTATGCAACAGATTTTTTTTTAAAGGAGAGTTCCATTAGATAATGAAGTTCTGGATATACTATGCCTAAAAAATATGCCTGAATAAAAAACAAGATGGTTAAGGTTGGAGCAACTGACATGGGCCTAAACAGCATTGACACATGGAATGTTTAAATAGGGAAAATGAAGCAAGCAGAGTTATGTGTCTTACTGAATGCACAAAAACAATTAACATTTAATGATAAATGTGAATATAAAATATTAAAGAAAAATAAATAGAGAAATAAAATTTACATAACTGTTGCTTTCAGTTTCATTTATAATCTAACTACTTAACAACTAAAGATACAACAAAAACCAATTCCAGTGAAATCTCTCTCAGATTGCTAAACAGCTGTATAGTACAACACATTTAGAACTCGTGGAATATTCTAGCTAGAAAATTTCAAACCATTCACTTCCTCCTTATAACTTAAAGGTACTCTATGTTTATTAAGCTATATAATGCAGACATTACACAACTTATTCTACATCAACAACCATGAAATCTGGGTGAGAAAAAAAGCAACAAAAGATACTAAAAGTAGTAACCATCAAATCTACCGTTACCCTTCTTACCACCAGCACCAAAGAACTTTGGATAGATCGATCCAATCAGCGATTACACTCAACAACATAAGCATAACATATACACATAGATGACATGACAAAATACTAGAAATTTACTCACAAAATTCTCAGTATACATGAAATATAAAGAAAGCAAACTAATACACAAATTCTACACACTTGGTTAACATAAAGTGATAAGAAAAGTGAACAAACATTTTATCAAATCAATCATTGATTATGCTCCTCTTGTCTTGGTTCATACCCTCTTCCCAATAAACAATAACAAAACAGTTGGCACATACAAATCACACTAACTATACAATGAAATAATAAGTTATAAATGAAAGACTACCAAGACTAGCACTAACTGCGCAGGAAGCATTACAATTCATGCAGAAGCTAACACTACACTCAAACAGATCTACAACACCCTAACACACTATTACGACATTAGCAGAAGTACAGTAAATTGCTCACTGAGTCTAGATAAATACTCACACACTAATACACACACACACACACACACACACACATACACACGCAAAAAAACCCACAAAGAAAAAAAATAACAGCAGCGTCAATAACCTCATTAACTCCAAGCCAATGAAAGAGCTTCTATGCAGATGCTCATTTTGCTACAGATAGCAACCAAATCTCCTTCAAATCACACTCTGTCACCTTAAAATAAAAGAGACAACACTTTGCATAATGTGCACTATGTTGAATAAAATGGATACACTATGTTGAATAAAAGAAGGGAAGGTCACAGCTGGAATAATTCAGATCATAGGTTTACTCATTCAAACTGATCTGGGACTAAATAATAATTATCAAGTCAAATGCTGTGCTGGAATACACACAACCAGAGATAAATGTAGGACAACATCACTGTCATGGTTGACCATGTGCATCTTGCCTTTTTGTACTGCAACTACTACAAGAGTATAGAAGCATGCAGAAGAGGCTTGGAAAGTGGAGGAAACAAAACTTACTAAAACAGCTGTATTGTATTTAATGTAATAAGCTATGGCATATTGGAGAGTGCAGTATAGTTCTTAATAAGGTGAAGGCATGGTGGAACTGTGAATACCACTCAGTCATTTGACCAATTAACTACATGCCATAAGTCTGTTTGATCAGTACTATATGTCAAGAAGACCCAAACATTTTTAGGGTGGTTGGGTGAAATGAGAAGCTGTGACATGTTTAGCTTAAAATAGTTTCAACAATGAATCAAACTGGATTGTGACTAACAACACTTATAGGTTCAAAACTATCTAGAGGTTTGAGGAAAAAAAAATCTTTTAGCTAGATATAATACATGTGCTAATACAATGTTGAGTTTAGCATGCAAGTAGTAATAATTGATTGTATTAACACTAGTGTATAATTGAGAGTTATTTTGTCAGTCTTGGATGGAGGAAAGCTGGTGTCAACTTCGGTATGATATAAATTCAGAATTTAGAATGACAAAATATTGTAAAGCATTTAGATGATGACGACGATGACAACAACAACAACAACAACAACAATAACAACAATAATAATGATAAATGCCCTGATGCAGTACCAGGTATTGGCTCTCATGGCTTCTGATCTTAACTGATTGGAAGTGTTATCAGGTACATGTTTTGTCTTAGTATAAAAGATAGGCTACAACAAATATTCTGCTCAATACCACAGATTTACTTGTCGGTTTTTTGAGCATGTCCCTTGGTGGATGACAGAAGTAGTGGAGGAGCATCATAGCCATGTGTTGAGAGGAATTCTTTGGGGTTTGAATAGTTCACCTCTAGAAACATGAGTGTTTCATTCATCATCCTTAAACAAACCTTTTGAGGGGATGGACTACTCAACCAGAAGAAAATTCTTACTTGGCCCCAACTGCAAGGTCATGTGCTGTTTATCTTTATGTAAGATCATCACATTGCACACATATGGTTGTGATGTATGTGCCTGGTGTACTCTTATCAGGTGGGTAGTCATGATAGGTATATAGGGCTTCATATATTTGTATCCCAATATCACTTTGATGGCATGTGCTGCTCTCTCACTCAATAATAATAATAATAATAATAATAATAATGATGATGATGATAATAATAGTTTCAATTTTTAGCACAAGGCCAGCATTTTTGACTCCAGTGCTCAATTGGTACTTATTTTATCAATCTCAGAAGAATGAAAGACAAAGTCAACCATGGTGGGATATGAACTCAGAACAACAATAATAATAATAATAATAATAATAATAATAATTCTTTCTATAATAGGTACAAGGCCCTGGAAGTTTTGAGGTGAGGGGGCTAGTCGATTACATTGATCCCAATGTTCAACTGATACTTATTCTGTTAGCCCTGGAAGATGAAAGGCAAAGTCAACCTTAGTAGCAAAGTTAACTTCAGTGACATAATAGTAATAATAATAATAATAATGATAATAATAACAATAATAATGATAATAATAATAATAATAATAATAATAATAATAATAATAATCCTTTCCATTATGGGCAGAAGGCCTGAAATTTTGGGCAAGGTGATTAGTCAATTGCATTGACCCCTATGCTCAACTGATACTTATTCTATTAACCCCAAAAAGATGACAGACAAAGTCAACTTGGTGGCAAAATCAACTTCAGCAGTAAAAAATAATAACATTGGTTTCAAATTTTGGTACAAGACTAGTAAGTTTTGGGGGAAAATTGACCCCAGTACTCAACTGGTGCTTATTTTATCAACCCTGAAAACATGAAAGTTTTAAGTTGATCACAGTGGTATTTGAACTCAGAACCTAAAGATGGACGAAATGTCACTAAGCATTTTTCCAGGCATGCTAATGCTCCTACCAGCTCGCTGCCTTCTTAATATTGATAATAATAGTAATAATAATAATAATAATAATAATAATATTAATAATAATAATAATTCTGAAATTTTGGGGTGGGGGCTAAATGATTATATTGACCCCAGTACATAATTGGTACTTATTTTATGGACCTTAAAAGGATGAAAGGTAAAGTGGACCTTGGCAGAATTTGAACTCAGAACGTTAAGATGGCTGAAATGCCGCTAAGCATTTTATCTGCCAGGTAAACAATTCTGCCAGCTCACTGCCTAAGCAATAATAATAATAATAATCCTTTCTACTATAGTCATAAGGCCTGAAATTTTGGGAGAGGGGACTAGTCAATTACATCAACCCCAGTGTTTCACTGGTACTTAATTTATTGACCCCAAAAGGATGAAAGGCAAAGTTGACCTCAGTGGAATTTGAACTCAAAACATAGCTACAGGCAAAATAGCGCTAAGCATTTCGCCCAGCATGCTAACGATTCTGCCAGCTCACTGCCTTATAATGAAGGATAATAATAAGTAACATCCTGCTGTTTTCCGGCTCAGTAGCAAAAACAACAAAAATAGTAAAATACAGACCAAATTTGAGATTTCTGACTGAAAACCCAATTATGAAAAACATACAAAATGCACTATTTTTATCTTCAATATTACTTCATAGATAATGGCTTCAACACCAAAGAGAATGTCACTAAAGCAAATGTTACCGAAAAGAATGTCACCAAAGCAAAAATCACTGAAGAGAATGTCATCAAAGAGAATGTTAACAAAGAGGACATCTCTTTCCCATGGATATTAGTGATGTAAGTGAAACCAAATGCTCTCAACTAGAAGATGAAACTGAGTCACAAATCTCACTAATATGGGCAATGACAGTAGCAATAATGTTTTTCTTTTTTTCATAGGTACACTGTTTTGTATGGAAGAAATAAATAGTGTTTGATCAAAACTCAAACACTAGTTGTGAAGGTCCAACATACATTAGCTTCATTGTAGCAAAATAATAATTTTTACTAGGTAAATATCAATTAATGATTTGGAATTCACTGTGATGAAAGAACATCAATCTTTAAGTGTAATTGTATCATCTTTAATTTCCAATTAGTAGTTTTGAGGACTAGACACATCCAAATTTTTAAATTGCTTTTATTTTCCTTTCATTAGTGTACATTGTTTTTACTAGTACACTGTATTACTGATTTTTAGTCCTATATTTTTTTTTAATGAATTGCTGTTTTCATATTTTCTTTACTTAAATTATTTTGGTTAATTTAAGAAGGGAAAGCAGATTCTATTGGTTGTATATTCTTTAAAGTGTTTCAGCTTTAAAGCTGCAGTCATGCAGGGGCACCACTGTTGTAGGATTAGCTATAATATGAACAGTTCAAAGGTTTTACTTAATGCCTCTATCTCAACAATAATAAGGCCTTGTTTTTCAGATTTCAGAACTGTAGCAGTTTGAAATTCTCTAACCCCTCCTTTACCTTGTACTGTTAACAGGGAAGAGCTCAAACTAAACATTAACTCATACATTTATCATTATTCCTCAGTCAACAAGATGTGTACATTGTTAAGGCACCCAAGATTAACTAATACAAATAAAAGGTTTTGATATAGTGAAATTTCTAATATTTAATGAAACCATTTTTATTATCAATTCTGTTTAACATGAGACAGTGTTACATTGTTCTTTATTAGAATAAGTTGGCATGTCCATCTGAATGCCATGTAAATATAAACTGAGTATTAATTAGTGAATTGCTTCATTAGATACTAAAAACTGCAAGCATACCCCATAACAAGAATTATATTGTCTTAAAGTGAATTAAATAAAAAAATTAAAAAACCAAATGAAATAATTTACAAAGAAACACCTTTCTTTTCCTTTCAAGTTTTGTTCAATTTATGATTAGGCTGAGTTGTTTTCCTTTAAAGAAAATCATCTTTTAGTTTGTATAATTATAATTATATGAAATTTTAATTAAATAGAGAAACCTTACCTTAAAAATAACATTTCCTCTCCAGCACATCTCCAAGATATAATTGTAGCTCCTGTAACATGAAGAATGGAATAATAAATAATACATTGTTCATTTCTTTGCCTTTTCTTCAAAGCAACAAATTATTTTAATGTTTATTGTTCTGTGTTGGTACAGATTACATGAATTTGATAAGGAATATAAGGCTTCAATTCAGAGCCTTAATACTAGTGTAAATTAAATTCAGCTTGATTACATAGAAATGCAGAAATATATTAAGTACAAAACATATGTATTAGGAACAAAGGCCTTATAGCTAAATTCCTTTTTATTATAATCAACACTTTTATATTTTAGAGAACTGGTGATATTTGTGTACAGTCATAGAAATAAAGACTTTCAAAAATTTTAATATAAAGTATTATTTAATTCAACTGGGTAATCACAACTGGAAACTGTTATTGTACATAAAGGCTTGATGTTTTGTCAGTTTTGTTTTAAGGGTGATGGAGTCAGTAGGAAAGGTAAAAAATTAACCTTGCTTTAGTTTTGTCTCTAAAATGTTTTATTGATTTAATTTTCCTAGGATTCACAAAATAGCTACACGTAGATTAAACTAGTTATAATAACCTCTAAAAAATTGGCTTTTAGCCTAATCAAATTAATAATTAAAGACTAATTTCTAACTTTTCCATAAAATTACTATTATCAAAATAAAGGCCATGAAATTACTAGCATCAATTTAATTTTGGCTTTCTTTTCTACTTATATTATTTTAATATTTATCAACCTTTATAGAATGAAAGGCAAAGTTGATGTCTGAAGGATTTGAACAAATCCTGCTGAGGTTATTATGTTTTTCATTCCCTCGGGGTCAATAAATGAAGTACAGTCTAGTATTGAGTTAATTTTTCATCTTTCTTGTTCTCTTTAAACCCCGGAAAGGGATGAGCTGTATCAGCTTTAAACATACTCAAAATATACCATATGCCACAACAACACTCCTATGGTTCTATTAAGAGTAATGCCCTTCCACTGCCACTATTGTTGCTGCTGCCACTAAAATTCATATTTTATGAATATGTATATCAACTATTATTTCCAGAAAGATCTTGCTGAAAATCTTTAAGATGTAAACACTAACATTAAAAGTGATATTTAATGATATTTTAAGGTTCTTGAAAAATTAATCCAATGAGAAATTTTTAATTATCAAGTTTTATAACATATAAATATAAAAACAATCACTTACAAGAAAAGATCATTGATTTCAAGTCAGCAACCTCCAAAACCAAATAGTAACAATGTGGATCTATTTAGATCTTTTATTTATTGAATTTCTATGAATGGTTCTGATTTCAGGTGAAGAGCTAATTTTTGTAATGCCATCAGCCTTTATATGATAAGTCAAAAAGGACTTATTATTGAAAATGAATAGTCTCAGTGAGCAAATAATGTAATAATTACATTCCATTAAAGTGATCCTATTATTCTTGATTAAAGACTGAATGTCAAGTACAAAGATTTCATTATGAGTGTATATGAATATTGAGTCATGGGATAAATAAAACTAAGCAAATAAAATATCTCTGAAAATATATACTGCACAGAAGGCGTAGGAGTGGCTGTGTGGTAAGTAGCTTGCTTACCAACCACATGGTTCTGGGTTCATTCCCACTGAGTGACATCTTGGGCAAGTGTCTTCTACTATAGCTTCGGGCCGACGAAAGCCTTGTGAGTGGATTTGGTAGATAGAAACTGAAAGAAGCCTGGCGTATATATGTGTGTGTGTATATGTTTGTCCCTACCAACATCGCTTGACAACCAATGGTGGTGTTTACGTCCCCCGTAACTTAGCGGTTCGGCAAAAGAGACTGATAGAATAAGTACTAGGCTTACAAAGAATAAGTCCTGGGGTCGATTTGCTTGACTAAAAGCAGTGATCCGGCATGGCCACAGTCAAATGACTGAAACAAGTAAAAGAGTAAAAGAGAAGCTAAATATGAAAGCTCATAATGATTTAATTTTAAACCTTGTTAATTAGCAGAAATGAAAAAGTAGTTATATACTAATTCTTCAGCATTTAAAAGTCCTACATCAGCAAGAATGGCTGTGTGCTTGTGAGGATCTCAATAGAAGGAAAAAAAAGACAGTAGAAAAAGTCAAATGCTACTATCATCTGGAAAGCATTGTCACACCTCACCCCATCTTATACATGAACAGCATGAAGTTACAGCCAAATATTAGGCCCTACTATTACCAAGGATTTCTATAGGCAAAAGTACATTCTTTACTTAGTTACGACAACAATTCAGAGATTGGTTCTCTATGGGATCAGAAAATACTTCATTCTCCAACAATTATTGACACTCTGCAAAACTCAGGTGTGGTTGCAATGGAGTATTACTCCTATATCTTAAGATAGTGTAGTTACTGCACAAACAGGAATCTTAGACCATATCCAGAATAAAGCCACTTGATTGACTGGCATAAACCTACTCATAGACACATTTTAGTTTCTGGTTTGCAGACATGCTGTCTCCTCTCTGCCTTTTCTATTGATGCTTCTTGGAGCTCGCTGGTCTTGTGTCATCTCCATTCAGGCACTTCCAACTCATTCATCTTTACTCCCCATAACACTAATGATGTAAGGTTTGGAGTTGTTTCTGATCCCACTTAGCCCAACTCTAACCTCTACAGGCAGTTTTTGCTCCTTAGGACATCAGCTCTCTGGAATCCCATCCCTGCTTACACCATTCTAGCACTTGCTGATATGCAACAGTTTATGTATATATATATATATATATGTATATAGTGTGTGTGTGCATGTTCATGTATATGAAAGAACAAACAAAGAGTAATGCTAAATAAACTCAAGTATACTGTTTTATTAGAGTTTCTGTTTTTTGAATACTCAGAAAGAGTACTATTTCTGAAAACTGAAAATAAAATAAAAGACTATTTTATTTCTGAATTTGTTCAGCTTTGTTCTTTATTTGCTTCACTGTTACTACACTTAAAGTATTGAGTACTTCATAACCATTGCTGTCTGCTTGCACATTGTACAATGTATATTCACAAAAGTTGTGAACATTAGCCAGAAAACCAATAAACCAATGCTTTTCAATGAAAATACGCAGTGGTATCTGTTCTGCCCATGTTGCACCAAAGTTCTTTTGTCAATCCTGTTACCATGAACACATTGAACAAGTGACTAGTCTATTGGAAACCAGCAGCCAGTGATGGAAATAAAATAACGGACAGTTTCAAATTTGTTAAGTGAGAAATAACATGTAAGTTATTTAAATAGTTACTTTGAATATACATGCACATGGTGCAGAATCAGTATAGCTTAGTAATACAATATTTACGAACTGAGGTTCAACAAGCCAACAAGAAAACCTCTATGTTGTTGCTCAGCCTATGAGAAACAGCAGCCCAAACAACTTCAACTTATAGTCTATCATCTTAAAAAAGGAAGGACACATTCAACATATAATGTAGTTGATATACAAAAAATGGGAATGATCAATGCTATATTTGAGCTGACCTGGTGCTAAAACAACTCAAGTTCATTCCTGCAGCTCTTAACTCTCTCTCTTTACTCCTTTACTTGTTTCAGTCATTTGACTGCAGCCATGCTAGAGCACCGCCTTTAGTCGAGCAGATCGATCCCAGGACTTATTCTTTGTAAGCCTAGTACTTATTTAATCGGTCTCTTTTGCCGAACCGTTAAGTTAGGGAGACATAAACACACCAGCATCAGTTGTCAAGCGATGTTGGGGAGACAAACACACACACATCATCATCGTTTAACGTCTGCTTTCCATGCTAACATGGGTTGGACGATTTGACTGAGGACTGGTGAACCAGATGGCTACACCAGGCTCCAATCTGATTTGGCAGAGTTTCTACAGCTGGATGCCCTTCCTAATGCCAACCACTCCGAGAGTGTAGTGGGTGCTTTTATGTGCCACCGGCACGAAGGCCACATATACATATATATGACAAGCTTTTTTAAGTTTCCATCTACCAAATCCACTCACAAGGCTTTGGTCGGCCCGAGGCTATAGTAGAATACAAGGTGCCATGCAGTGGGACTGAACCTGGAACCATGTGGTTGGTAAGCAAGCTACTTACCACACAGCCACTCCTGTGCCTTATTATTTCGTGTAATTATTTTGTGTTCTTTTGAAAACTACTTGATTTTATTTGGTGAAACTAAGTATAATTATTATTAGGTGAAACTAAGTATAATGTCAATATAAAGAATAAATCTATACTAAATTAACACCTCAAGAAAAAGAAGCATTGTTTCCTCATATGTTACCTCTTTGGTTAATTTTTCTAAAAAACAAGATAATGAGTTAAGAACTTAAGAGTGTTCAGAACAACTTATCAAGGGAAGAGAATGTTATTATTGTACTCCTCATCCCCTCATCTGATGCAGAGGGGAGGTTAGACAACATGCCCGCCTCTCCTTGAGATCATTCATAATGAGAACTTAATGAGATATCTTTCTTCCCAAGGGCAATATCCAGAGTTTAGGAACAGGAGAAGAAGGAAGAATAAAACGATGAAGAAAGATTAGATGAAGGAGAACAGAAAGAAGGAAGAAGAAAAAGATGATAATTACTGGTCATTAATTATCATATGACACTCATAGGTTAAAACTTATTCCAAACTTCTTGCTAAACTTAATTAATACATTCAACAAGTGTTGTTTCTACACTTTTTAAGAGGAAGAAACTGAAAAAAGTAAAACAGATGGACAAATAAAAATAATTGTTTGTAGAAAGGAAGAATATCAACATCATTAGCATTGAGTTCAACATTATTAGCAGTGACTACATATTCTGTCTTAATAGTGATAACCAGAAGAATACAAAGAGCCAAGTGTCTATTGCACTTGCTAGTACACACACACACACACACACATGTATAGAATCATAGCTGCAACTTGAATGCGAGAGAACAAGGCTTGAATAGATAATTGTACTGATCAATTATTTCATGCTACTATCTTTATGAATGTGTGTGTGTGTGTGTGTGTGTGTGTGTGTATATATATATATATATATATTATCAAACAAGGATGATTTCTACAGAGCCAAATCTCCCTCAAGTCCCACTCTACTGTCTAATGTATATACATATAATATGAGTCAATGAAGGAGAGCTCAACAAATTAGCTAAACACTATAGAGCAGGCATACTACTCTCAAGCTACACCCACTGTCTGTTTTGATATTTCTAAATAATAATAATAATAATAATAATATGAAGTAACAGAGAACTGGTTTGAGCATGTACCAAGTAAAGTTATGCAAGAGGATGGAAAAGTAACGATACTCTGTGACTATTATATTCAGATAGATCGTGTAATCAAACATCGTTGGCTGGATATTGTTATACTGAGTAAGAGAGACAAATACTGTCAGATCATTGATGTAGCCATACCAAATGACATGAGTGTTGTGAGTAAAGAGGTTGAAAAAATCACCAAGTACTCCGAATTAAAAGTGAAAATGGCAAGACTCTATGGAATGTGAGAGGGTGATATTAGTGGTGATCAGAGCATTGGGATCAATTCCATGGAAACTTCAAGACTTCTTAAGGCAACTGGAAATCCCATGCAAGATTAATGTCTTGCAAAAAGCAACCTTATTGGGCACAGTGCACATCTTAAGGAAAGTATTATCTGTCTGATGTCCTTGTGACTTGACAGATGAGTAAAAACTCCGGTGCATTTTTACCTACACTGTGTTATGAAGGATTAATAATAATAATAATAATAATAATAATAATAATAATAGAGTCAAAATTAAAAGAAGAGTGCCATTTGCTATCTCGTGAACAATATTTCGACATCTTGCGTGTCTTCCACTGGTTCAAAAAATAAATTTGTCAATCTACTTCATTTTCGTTTATATAGAAAGGATTGAGGTAAC
>NC_068983.1:87241533-87254492 GCF_001194135.2 Octopus bimaculoides
TTTGACTCTATATCTTCAGGAGGAGTTACCTCAATCCTTTCTATATAAACGAAAATGAAGTAGATTGACAAATTTATTTTTTGAACCAGTGGAAGACACGCAAGATGTCGAAATATTGTTCACGAGATAGCAAATGGCACTCTTCTTTTAATTTTGACTCTATATCTTCAGGAGGAGTTACCTCAATCCTTTCTATATAAATAATAATAATAATAATAATAATAATAATAATAATAATAATAATAATAATCCTTTCTACAATAGGCACAAGGTCTGAAATTATGGAGGAGGGGACTAGTTGATCACATCAACCCAGGCATTTGACTGGTACTTATTTCATTGACCCTGAAAGGATGAAAGGCAAAGTCAACCCCAGCGGAATAATAATAATAATAATGGAAGAGAAGGGTATGTTTAAGGTGACTGAGCAGAGATTAGTTGATCAAGCTAATGCTATTGAAAGAAAGTGGATGACAGAATTGGAGGTGGAAAAGATCACAAGAGAACTGGAAAAGAAAGACCAGGCAGTAGGAAAGACATGCAACAACATAAGAAATACAGCTCAAACCAAAGAAGAATCCAAAGAAAAAAATAATAATACTGCTACCAATAAGGAAGGGACAACTGATTTAAGTGAAGAAAATCAGAAGATTTTAGATGAGTTGCAGGAAGTAACGAGTAAAGGAGTAAGAAAAAGATTGCCAGCATTAAAAGGCACCAACAGAAGGAAGCTGCTAGAAATGACTAGGAAAGTAGATTCTGTTATCAGGAGAATGGAGACGCAGTATGGTTAAAGAAGGTGAGGGAAGAAGTAGTGAGTGAGAAGCAGCCAGATCTAAGATTAACTAGTGCATTAATGAGCAAAGTGTTAAGAAAAATACCAAATTGGAAGGGCCCAGGACCAGATTTAGTTCAAGGGTACTAGCTAAAGAAATTTAATAGTTTACATGGGAGGCTGAGGGAACAACTTCAAGATTGTCTTAATGGAGGAATAATACCAGATTGGATGAATAGAGGGAGGACAATACTCATCATGAAAGATGTATCACAAGGGTAATACAGCTGGTAATCATAGACCAATCACTTACTTACCATTAGTGTGGAAGCTGTTAACAGGAACACTTTCAGAAAGCATTTATGAGCACTTTGACAACCAGAATTTACTGCCAGAAGAACAGAAAGGTTGCAAGAAGAAGGCTAGAGGAATGCATGCTCTATTATACATAGACAAAGCAGTTCTAAATGAAGTAAAAGCTAGAAAGAAAAATCTAACAATAGCATGGATAAATAGGAAAGTCTATGACATGGTCCCACACTCATGGATAAGTGAATGTTTGAGTATATTCAGTATAGCAGACAATGTAAGAGAATCAATTAGTTGTAGCATAAAGAAATGGAAAGTAGATCACTACTCAGGTGACACACTGTTAAGGAAAGTTAATATCAAAAGAGGAATTTTCCAGAGGGACTCATTGTCCCCTTTAATATTTGTCTTATGTTTGATCCCCCTCAGTTTAGTATCAGGAAGGGCAAAGGCAGGGTATCAGTTCAGAAATAGTAACGAGAAAATAAACCATTTGCTCTACATGGATGATCTGAAGCTTTTTAGTAAGAATGAAAATGAGATAGATTCTTTAATACAGTCTCTAAGACTCTTTAGCAAAGAATTTGGCATAGATAAGTATGCAATATTAGTTATGAGAAGGGGACAAGTAGCCATCAGCAAAGCCATCCAATTACCAGATGACCAGACATTAAAATCATTGATAGGAGGAGAGAGTTATAAGTATCTAAAAGTATTAGAATCTGACAGGGTACTAACTATAGAAATGAAAGCGAAAATTGAGAAGGAGTACATCAGAAGGGTGAGGAAGCTAATGAAGTCAAAGCTAAATTGTCCAAATCTAGAGAAGGCTGTAAATACTTGGGCAGTATCATTACTTAGATATTCAGTAGCTTTTATAGATTGGGTAAGCATGAAAAAACGTTTCTGAAAGTCATGGGCATTATGCTGTCTTTTGACTTCATAAGCATGTCCACCAGTGATAGAGGTACTGAATTCAAAAAGATAGTCAAAGTTGTTGGAAAGATGGTGGATAATCTTATAGGCTTCTACAAAGTCAGCCACTAAATGTTGAGACATTAGTGTGTCAATGTCCAGAGAGGCAGTATATCTGATTGCATGCCTTTGGACAGTTTCCAATAGATCAATATTCTGGACAAGATAGGAGTTACAGACTGGAGATTCAAAAAAAGTATGGATGAACCTAGCCACATATAACCTTAAATAGATAACTAGTGAGTGACTGACAAAAGTCTTACTAAGACTTCAGTAGTAGCCAGATCTGATAGATAAGCAGTCAAATCTCCATTAAATCATGTCTATTGGCTTATATATAAGCAAACATGGAAGACTTATATGTGTATGGAGCTCAGGTGCACTATAATTTATCTGAAAAAGTTACAAGAGTAGACAAAGAACTGACATATAAGCTATGTAAAGAAAGACAACAATGAAAGCTAGAAGTACAAGCACAATTCACAGAATAAAACACAAAAATAGAAGAAAGTGAACATTAAAAGTGCCATGAAAAATAAGGGTACATTAGGTACAACAGGTGCATGATCAGCAAGAAATAGCAGCCAAATTATCTTCAAACCACCTTCAAGTCACACCCTATTGTCATAAGTTTATGTATGAACTAATGAGGGTGCCTCTATATGATATTTCAATCTACTAGAAATAGTAGTCAAATACCCCTAAAGTCACACCCTACTGGCTTACAGACTTATGTATGAGTCAACAAGAGAGACCTCTAACTGAAGATGTAACTTACAGAATAGCATTTTTCTATCCCTAAAATCTACTTTCTTCTGTGTTTATAAATATGTTCATATAAATCAACATGGTATCCTGAAATGATAGAAATAGCAAGCAACCAAATCTCCCTCAGATCATGTCCTTCTTTTTTATGTTACTTTGAGACAATAATCATGCATAACTAGTTACTTCTCACAATTTAAAAGATATATCTAAGTAAAGGTATAATAAGAAATACTTGAGGATAGCAAGTCTCATATATGGAACCATGGCACTACATGCAGGATGCAGTCTTAATAATACACTTGATTTATACACTCATGCTTTTATTACAATATTAATTACAATTATGTTTTTTCCAGTTAAATATAGATTAAACTGGGATTCATATATTTCATTTGGGTTTAATGCATCTTAGGTTACATACAATGGTGAGATAATATTGTTGAAATATTAAAAACTATTGTGTTCAGTATTATGAAAATATATACTGGAGATAACATTATATAAGGAGAAAAAATGTTTTTCCGTTATGTGATGTGCTTAGTTTTGAATATTATGTAACTAAACAATCATACAACTATTTTAAAGATAAATCAAGCTACAAGAAGGCTTAAATATATTTTTCCAAGTCCTACATAGAAAAAAAAAAAAAAATTAATCACAAATACACATAATAGACACACACTGATTATTGATCACAATATTATATAAACTTATATTTACATAATAGGGTTGGAACTTGGAAACTTTGAATTAGAAATAATATATAAAAGGGAACACTCTACTTTTGAACAAAGGAATATTGGATGACTGATAAAATGATAGCATGATATGCCAACATCCTGTTGATTCTGGAGTGTAAATGAAAAGAATTTTATTTTACGAGGAATAATTGTAAGAGTAACATTAAGCAGAGTGTTCCATGAATTTCCTGAGGTTTCATGAATTTCCTGGAGAGGAAGTTCTTGAATGTTATGAACTAGAATCATAAAAATCACACACAAAAAAAGAGCTATTACATATATTTTGTTTGCATTTAAGAACTATAAGAGAAAAAAAACTGCCAATGTGTTAGGTCTTACTTGAAGCTATCAATTGTCTTTTGAAGGAATTCATGCTCAATAAACACTTACCATCTAGATTAATCTGCCTCCATTGTTGACCTTACCAAATAATTAAAAAAATTTTTTACTGTCTCATAGTGCTGAAGGAACTCTCCACTGTGAAGATAATTATAGGCAATGTAAGAGTAATAAGAATGGCTTATTGGGCAGAAGAGAATGGAACAGTATACTTAAGTACTGAAGTCTGTCTTCACATTCATTCTCCTAATTTTTCCTTTCTAGCTTGATTTCAAACCAAGAGACTGCTTCAGCTTTTAAGTTTTTAATTTCATATAATTTAATGATCTTTGCAATCTGTTTCATGAAATCTTCCTTTGTAAATTACATTTCTACTGGATGAAGTAAATAAGTAAATTTATTTTCAGCTGTAAATTAACTTTTCAGTGATAATATGATAAAATGTAAATATAGTACATAGACTGATCAATGAAAATATTCTTCTACAGCTGAGTAACCAAACTTGGAAAAGAGTTCTATGGGCAACACTGTCTGACAAGGTTTAGCTCAATGTCCAGTTAATTTTTTTTTTATGCCAGTTGAAGTTGATTTACTTTTGAAATAGCTACTTGAATTGTTATACTTTTTCTATGTGGCTGTAAAACACATTTAAGAGCTGTTGTAAATGATTGCACACTTCAAGTTGTATAGCTAAAGAGCTGGTGTTACAGATTCCAGTCATGCTGAATAGATTGAAAGTATCAAAAAACAAACAAGAAAAGTTGCTGTACTTGAAGAAGGCTCCAACAGATGAGCTTCTTGATACATCTTACCTGAAGTGGCCAATATGTGTGAAATTAAATTTTTTTAAAAGTTAATGAAAAAACGTTTATACTTTTACATCTTTCAATTCAAGTGAATCATTTGTAACTAGTTAATTGGTCAGCTATACAGGGTGCATAAAGGATTTAAGGACATACCTTTTTGGGGTCATTGCTGCATTTTTTGTTAACTTTATATAATCCTTGTTTCAGAAAATAATAATGGCAGACCCTCAGCTTACTCAAGAAATGAAGAGGCATACTGTTATCATGGCTGTAAAGGCTGAACATAATGATTTTAAAAAATCACCAGACTTTTCGTCTACAAAGTTTGTAAGAAATAAGAGACTGAAGATGGAAATGTATCACCAGTATCAAAGTGTAAAAAGCATTCTAAATGCTCTGAAATCATCAGAACACCTGAATTTATCCAGCAAGTTCTACAGACCATTGATTACAATCCCAGAAAATCCATGTGGTTAATTACAAAAGATTTCCATATGTCAGAAGGAACAACCAGAAATGTTGTCCATGAAGACATCAGATATGTCTTATATGATGAGGAAAGGTCAATTTATGTTAGAAAAGCAAAAGAAAAATTCAATGCATCAGATCTAAAATACTCTTAAACAAACTGAAAATTCCAGCAGAAGAAAATTTGATTTGTTTTTTTTTTTCGGGCAAGAAAAACTTCGACCAAGAGCAAAAAGTTAACAGAAGAAATGACAGATGGTTATGTGTAGACCCTTCTGAAGTTACAAGAGTTATGCATACAAAATTTCTTGCAACTGTCATGGTGTTAGGAGTTGTCAGCAATGAAGGACATGTGATGCCTCCTTACTCCTTTCCCCAAGGCCTTAGAGTTAACACTGCTGTCTACATTGAGATCCTGGATAGACAGTGTATGCAATGGAAGGCCATATGTGTTTCAGCAAGACTCTGCACCATCACACAAGGCTCGAATAATGCAGGAATGGATGACTGAAAATTCTCATGATCATATAACCCCTAACATTTGACTTCCTAATTCCTCAGATCTCAATCCATTGGACTATTATGTGTGGAGTATTGTTGAGAGAGAGGTCAATGAACACACCCACAACACCAAAGATTCTTTGAAAATCGTCATAGTCAGAGTAATGTCCAGAATGAACCAGGACCACTTGATCTAAGCATGTAGACGATTTAGAACTCATATAGAAGCAGCTGTTGAAACATATTAAAACACTTTATTGAATAACTTTATGGAAAAGGTTTATTTTTATTTTCATAGCATTTTTTTATAATAAGGTTATCTGTTATTATAAATGTTTTTTTATAAACATAAGTCTGTCCTTAAATATCTTATGCACTCTGTACATAAATTGATCTTACTTGAGAGGGTCAGGTCACATCAGTTCATGTACTGTGACTCAGCCTAAGCTGTCACTAGTCTTAGCAGATGCATAGCTGGCCACTGTTCGGAAAGGTTTGATGGGCCACACTTTTGCAGTCTGTATTCTTTAACTCTTAAACCAATGTGATATTAGTTTATGCTAGGTAATTCCTGCAGAAGATTTGAATGAGGTAGAGAACTAAAATTCCTGATACTTCTTAGGATCTCAATTGTAAAGTTCTAACATCTAAAGCTTGATCCACTGGGACTGACCTATTTGTCTCCTCCCCACTGCAGCAGATGCCATGAATGCACCTTACACATTACTGGATATTTCCATGAATCCTTGGAGCAAGAGTTTTATAACTGGATGCTATATCTAATATTAGACAGCAAGAAGATAATAGTGTTATAAATTTTCTCTGAAGATAGAATTTTCATATAGCAATAAGGGTAAAAATATATCAGTGGAATTTGAAGTTACTCAATGTGCACAGGCATTCACACACACACATATGCATGCACGCACACGCACACACACACACACACACACACACACACACATCAAACTTTCTGTTGATTTCCATATTATAATCCTGGATATAATACAGAAATCCTTGGTTGCATAGGCACTTAAAATCATTTCCCTTCCAGGTTAAAGAATTTGAAATAGAGTCCTTAGATTTATTGCAAAACATGTTGAGGCAATTTTCATTCCTCAAGAACATAACAAAGTATCTGAAGAATATAAAACAATGATTTATGAGTCTAGTCATTGCATACACATACACATCTATGTTCACACATTCACAAATGCATATGATAGAGAGAGAGAGAAAGAGAATTGTAGAGAGTGATACAGAGAGAGAGAGAGAGAGAGAGAGAGAGAGAGAGAGAGAGTGCACATGTATATAAATTACTCTATCCTTTGATTGCACTGATGAATGTTTAAATAGTAGGTAGGTAAAGTATATGGTTGTTATTATGATCAATAATGGTAGTGAAAGTGTAAATGAAATAAACATTATGAAACCAGCCAAATACAGTCATGATCTACGCATGAAATGATATATGATGAAGCTCTGTCTATCTATAAATAAACTAGTCTACCATGAGATAATATTGTTCTGCTGGTTGAAAATAGTCAGTATTGTGGTGGTTTGATAGGTGACTAACAACAACTATAAAATAAATATATAATGAAGTGTTGAAATATTGAAACACTGTTCCTAATCTTGTATTTTTACCAATCTTTAGAATTCTACTGGAATGTAGCCTATTCATTCCACTTCAAGGGATCTACCAAGAACCTTGAACAGTCTTACTACCATAGAATGGCACTAATTACAGACACACACTGTTTGTCAAAACTTGAACATGATTTTTTAAAGGCAATTTATTAAAAACAGAACCAGAAACACAGACTTATAATCTGTGATATCATAAACAAATGTTAGATTGATGAACAAGTAACAAATGTCTGAATATATTATGGCAATCTCTACATTGTCAATGATTAAGTAGAAAATAATTTTTTTCGATTTCACAGACACACACGTATCCAAAAAAACAGCCAGCCATCTATCATTCATTATGTACACTGTTACAAATATGCTTCGTTTAAATTCGTCCTCATCTGATGGTTTTCATGAATTCTACTTTCTAATATGGACAGTATGCATGTGTGTGTGTGTGTGTGTGTCAATGTCAACTACTTTGTTGCTAAAGTGTCAAAACGACCTCCAAAATATAATGCATGTGTTACAAAATGATTTCATCAGCACAAGTTACAATTTGATTCTGTTTATTCCCAATATGTCAAAGTGACTCTGTAACATAGGTGAATACATTAACCAGTCTTGGCCATAGCATTTGGCAAGATGGCAAGATATGTTAAATTTGTTCCTAGCAACATAAATTTATGATAGAAAAAATAACTGAAAAGTCTAGCTGATTCTAACCCAAGCATTTGTTTGTGATTTCAATATGGTCTAGACTACATTTGTTAATGAGAAAAGTCGTTTTGTATTTTGAAGATATGATCTGTGTGTGTGTGTGTGTGTGTGTGTGTGTTAATCTTTTCATCTTTATATGCAGTAATAACTTAGTTACCATTCTTGATATTGTTTCTAAAAATGCAGTGTTAAGCAGGGTCATTTTAACATAGTATAAAGAGATAAGAGCTTGATAGACTATTTTTAACAGTGACATGAATGCAAATGGGTGTAATTAATATCAGCAAACAACTTAAATCCAGAGATTTGTTGCACCTTCCAAACATTTAACAACTTTAGATAAAATTCCACAATGTGATATAAAGTTAAGATGAAATTAGAAAACAATTTTAATTGTGATCTAATGTTGTAAAATTATTAAACAATTTAAATTAATGAACTTCAATGAATATACAGGCTTATTCACCATTAATTCAGCTGGAAAGAAATAGTTTGAAGCAGGACACAAGATGCTATATCTGGGGTGATGGTCTATGCTATAGTTCTTCCTCAGACATTGGCTACTGCATTTTTTGGGGTCTTCACTCACAAAGCAGTTTGTGGTGTCAGGATATCATATCCAGAACATATCTATTTCACTTCACACTCACTCAGAATCGCTCTCAATGAACTGGCTCATGATTGCTGTAATGATGGTGGTACTGTTACTGAGGAATTAAACAGTAACAATTCTTTCTAGATCTGCAGTTCATGCCCATTTAAGATGTAATATTGTGCAAATTCTAACAGCTTTACAGTAGATAAACTCCTATTATGAAACTATCTCCTCCAAATCTTCTATGGTGATATTTTGCATTCTCCTTTCATCAATAAGCTCAATGGTATTATTAACGGCAACTTCTTTATGAAATTCCTGTTCATACAATTCTCTGTTACTTTATTCCTGGTTGCTTTGATATTATTAATGAACTTCAGTAAAAGTAATTTTTCCAGAAGTCTCTGATAGATTGTTCATCATGGTCATCCTTTTCTTCAACAAGTTGTAAGAAAATGCGACAAAAACAATAGGCTTTGATATTAGAAATTACACCTTGCTTCATAAGTTAGAGTGAGGAAGTGGTGGCTGGTGGAAGGAAAAACTTTGTTAGGAAATGTAGGTTTGAGGGATGCTGAAATTCTTGTGGTGGCCTAGAGAAGTATCAATTACCAACAATGCTTTAGGTTTAAAGTAATGTTCTTCACAATAACATTTCACTGCTAGACAAAAGTATAACACAAACTACTGAATGAAAATTTCTTTTAACCCTCAGACCTTCTTCTTTGATTTCCAAATTACAAACAAATGCATTTTCATATTCCCTACAAAAGTCATAGCATTTCTGAATGATAAATGAGCATTGACTTCAGTATGAAGTCTGCCTTACGACTAAATAGTAATGTTAAGAGATCATTTCCGACCATGAACCTAAAATTGTTTTTTCTTCTCAGAAGAGGAAAGTGTAAGATGGTATTATCCCTCCCATCTCACATTGAATATAAGTTGAGGTGGGTGTAGTTGCTACACTAGATGATGCTCTTAAGAACTCAGGAAAATTCCTTGACTGTTTGGGTATCTGCATTTGCAAATGTCACTATTTGCAACTTCCCCATATGGATGTGGTGAAAGTTATATCGTTATTTGATCTATCAAACCAGCCTCTGCTAGCTATGAATGCTTCTGAACTATCTTTTTCTTCTTGTAAGCATTTGAAATGCTTCATGCTTTTTCCATTCTGATAAGTTGGCTTAACAGTATGTTGTATTGCATCTAGTCATCCATCCATGCAACAAGCATATTTTCCATTTTCCCCAAAATTTACTCTTTGAATGAACCATCTTCTCTGTTGATAACAATGAGATTGCCATGGTAGAAAACTTTTTCATGTCCACGTTTTTCACGATGGTTCTAATTGTTGATGTGGTACATTTAAAGACTTATGCATATTTACCTGTCATTCACCAGCTTTCAATCACAGCAACACTTGCAATTTTACATTCAATATAATGCACTTTCTCAACATCAGAGCTGAAATATATTTAATCTTTGCTCATTCAGCTTTACATCCATTTTTCCATACTAGCATAAATTAAATAAAACTGTTGATGAACATTTTCTGTGGCTGAATGGTCTTCGTGTTGCTAGCCTTATCTGTTTTCTATGTATAGCATTTTTTTTCAATACACTGGTCATCACATAAAAGCTGAAACTATGTTTAAAGGAGAATGTAAAGAAAGATGTCTTTTTTTCACTCAGAAAGTATTAATAAGGACACAAGAAATGACATTCTTCACAACTATTTGGTTTAGTGTTTGGTTCTATTGCATAGTACCTTGGGGAAGTGTTATCTACAATAACCCTGGGCAGACACCAATGTCTTGAGAGGGACTTGGTAGACAGAAACTACAGAAAGCCAGTTGTATGTGTCTGTGAATGTGCATGAATGCTTATATTCCCTGCTTGTCACTGCTAGAGTGAAGTGGTGCTCATGCTGACATCCTTTGTTGATATTATGGCCTGTCAATCTATACTTTTAAATACCAGTAGTATAAAGAAATCGCTTACTTGAAAAACAGGTAAATGTTGGTAACAAAGAGAGCATTTGGTTGTAAAATCTTATCTCAAATAACTATTTTTTCATGCTGGTATGCAAAAATGGACGTTAAGCAAACAAATGAATGAACAAAATATTATAGCCTTCTTCTTAGTTTCCTCTCACAAGGCACTGGTTGTCCAAAGGCTATAGTGGAAGACACTAAGGCGCCAAGAAAGAGGACTGAACTCAGAACCATGCACAGAGAGAGAGAAAGGGGGAAGAGGGGAGGAGAAGAGAGGGGGCATAAAATAAAAGTGTTAAATTAAACAGAAAGCGTGTTAAATTAAACAAGAAAATATCAATTGTAATGTCAAGGTCTCTAGCAGGCTAAAAGATGGATTTTTAAACTAAACAATCAGTGCAGAGAGGAGTTTGAGTGGCAGCAGACACAAAAATATTTCCAAAGAGATACTAATTAGAGTAAAAAGAAGAAGCCTAGACAATCAATAAAAAAAAACAAAGAGAAGAACGAGGAAGAGAAGAGACAGAAGAGAAAGAGAGAGTGAGAGAGAGAGAGAGAGGAAGGAGGGAGAGAAAAATATATGAGAATGATGTTTTGCAAACGACTTGCACATGCAAGTGCTACCAGTCAAGAACTCCACATATCGGAAGCCAGCAAGTGTATGGGGTTGTCAGGAGAAAATGTGAGCCGTTTCGGGGCCTACCTCTCGATGGCATCAATACACATCGGCACCCCTTTACTGATATGAGGCTTCGCTTGCTAGATCAACTGGTTATTAAATACAGCTCAATGTTCTTCTAGCCACCGCTCATCATCTCTTTTTAACCAAATCCAGTGGCTAGCCTTTTCCACTGTAGTTTGGATATCGGTCATGGTGGTATTTACTTTACGATGAGTTAGGCCTAACAATAACAACAGTCGTTTATCTTCATGAGAAACCGTTAACTAAATTCACAACTTTCTTTCCTTCACAGCACATTAAGGCTATAATGGAAGACACTAAAGCGCCAAGAAAGAGGACTGAACTCAGAACCATGTGCAGAGAGGGGGGGGGGGAGAAAAATATTCGAGAAGAGAACTATGAAGAATAGAAAAATAGAAATTAGGATGTACAGTTCAAGGTGCAGTAACATCTCATGAAAACAAGTAGACTATCCAGTCAAATCATAGTTGAAATATAAAATAATAAAATTATCATAATATGCCAAATCAGTAAACAGTTAAAAAAAAGGATGAATCTGAAATGGGAAATGAGATATTTAGGAATGAGATAATCGGATAATAATCATTGGAAGTTGTTAATACCCTCCTTATAAAAGATTAAAGGAAGCTGAAAGATTATAATTATGCAAAAAGAGATAAGTGTGATAGTAAGAAATGAAATGAAATTGATAAAAAATGTATATCTAACTGTAACCATGATTGTATATATGCATTTGTGTTACACTGTTTGAAAGATGAAATAACAGGTTGGGGTTTTCTTTTAATATTGAATGGATCTGCATAATCATTATATGTATATATGTTCCAGCATGTTGAATGATTTAACAATTCCATTAGTTATTGAAATAAACATAACTAGATAAAAAATGTGACATCAATATCTTCATTTCTATATTTCTTCTATATTTGTTCTATGAGTGTGTAATTTAATTTTAACTGGTTTAGTTATTGGATTATGGCCAAGCTTAGGCACAGCCTTCCATATTAAACACACACACACACACACACACAAACACATATAAATTTCATGTAGAAGTCATTGGTTAGGGTTAGGCAATAGCAGAAGACATTTGAAGCAGTGGAATGATGTACAAACATATTTATATATCTTATCTTTTATCTTTTACATATTTTAGTCATTGGACTGTTGCCCTGCTGGGGCACTGCCTTGAAGGTTTTAGTTGAACAAATCTACCCTAGTACTTATTTTTAAGCCTGGTACTTATTCTATCGTGCTCTTTTGCTGAACTGCTAGGTTATGGGGATGTAAACAAACAAACACCAATTGTCATGCAGTGGTAGAGGGACAAACAGAAACACACACACACACATAGATACATGTACACACATACATACAAACACATACACATACATAGATGACAAGCTTCTTTCAGTTTACCTCTACCAAATCCATTCACAATGCTCTGTCCATTCCAGAGTCATAGTAGAAGATACCAGCCCAAAATGCCATGCAGTGGGATTGAACCTGAAATTGTGTGTATGGAAATCAAGCTTCTTACCACACAGCTAAACCTAAGTGTGTGTGTGAAATATATATATATATATATATATATATATACACACATATATATATTATATATATAT
>NC_068983.1:87254680-87259852 GCF_001194135.2 Octopus bimaculoides
TATATATATCAGTTGCATTTAGAATTAAAGTTTAGGTAGAAAACTTTAAGGTGTAGTATTCAAACCTTGTAATGGGAATGTCCCTTGTAGTGTGCCTGCAGAGCATGTTCACTGCATGTGGCTATCAGGCATCAACCGGGGTAGTGCACTTTCATTGCTAGATGTATATAAGAAATTCCTTGGTGCATGTTGAGTGTATTCTAAATGATTAATATGGAAGATGGAGTGTACTGAAAGCTTTATTTAGGACAATGATCCTTTCGACTTACTTCTACACTGATCCTTCGTGGATGGGGAACTGTGTAATGGAATTGAATGTACCCCATAGCACAGAAGAAACCTTTTCAGATGTACAGTGAACTATACATCTTATAACATTGAACCACTTTATGTGGCCTGAGGAGGTTTCTTCTGCACTATGGGGTGCATTTGTTTCCATTACATTATTCTTCACCCACTCGGGAGTAGTGAAGAAGTAAGCTGAAACAATCGTTGTCCTAAATAAAGCTTTCAGTACATTCTGTCTTCCGCACTAATCATTTAGAACATATACATATCTGAAATTTATTGTATTACCAATCAGTTTCATGTAAAGACTACAATAGAGTGTTTGGTAACAATCCAATTATATAACTTTATGCTTATCAGAGATAGCCAGTATGGAAGGGAATATGGCGACTGCTCTCTATTGTCAGTGGTGGATTAGCACAATTGGTCAATGGCTGCTGTGAAAAAGGTGGTGAAACAAAAAAGGGTCCATTGTATTCTTTATACAAAAATGATTGGTAAGATCAGCCATGATGTATATTTAATACTATAAACTTTGGATAATATACCCACTCTACTGACAGATATATGAGTGCATCTTCTCCCTGACTTATGGTCTCTTAGATGACACATGTGTATATATATATAGTCAAAGTATAGTTAGCAATTTGAAAAACTATAATCAAGATACATGTGTATGTGCATGTATTTACAAGTAGAGTTTGGAACATTTATGGCTCATGTCAGAGGCACAAAGGGCAAAGTGCCCATGAACCAGGTAATCCTTCAGATATCTGTATGATTATTCATACAATATTTCCAGCTACTTCACTCCTTTACCCTTTCATCTTTTCATTTTAAATCTTATGTCAATAAGAATAAAACAACTATGTTTTGCTCCCCAAAACAGTGATTTTTTTTTTTTTTTACAATATATTTGTTTTGGATAATTGTTGATCATTTTGGATAATTGTTGGATTTACCTACAGTTCAAGATGTCTGGAGAGAAGCCATCAAGTGGAACTGATGGCAATAATGCAAAAAGGCACTATAAAGGGATTACACTGGATATTAACCTAATGTTTGAAAAGGTTTGATGTGGTAGAAAAATATCAGCCACATTTCCAAAACATTAATGCTTGCAATGTTTACAGTGACAGCAATATGTAACAATAAAGAGAAAATTAAATGAAGTGCTCAAGAATCTACTGTTAACTGTTTGGGCCCTATTTTTCCATAGAGCTAATGTAACTTTCATAATTTCAGATATGATTATTCAACAATTTCTAAATCTCTGGTTTTAAAATTCATTGAACATTGTTTAATACTTAACCACCTGACACCAGTTAGATGGTTAAGCATTAAAACACTTTTTAAGTATGTCTCAGGGAATGCTTAATTAGTTTAATTATTAGGGCAGTTGCTTTAGATAGTTTGGGTAGCAATGGTTTATATCAGTCTGAATAAGTTAAAACTTATAAAACAATAGAGAGACATGCTGATGTTACATAAGAAAAAAGTAGAAACTAATGTTTCTGTCAAGGCCTTTCTAAAGGAGAAGAAAATTTTCTTTTCTAAGGTTCTACTTACTTACTGGACATTGCTTATATTTCATACTTCTGTTATTCATTTATTGGAACTAAATTTTTTTACAATTTGAGTTAAAATACTTGGGTATTATCAAGAAAGGATGTAAAGCTACTTTTCTTTTTGTAATTATGATTACTTAGTCAATAATGTTTTGTTATTGTAGCATATTCACCAGGTCCTCTTGTGAGATCTGATATGATTACTACTTAAATAAGATTTGAAAATAGAATTACTGATATATAAATTACCGAAATTACAGCAGAAAAGAAACAGTATTTGTCAACTTAATATTTTGAATCTGTTTATCTTGGTCAGCTACAAGCTGTTAAAATATTTCTGTTTGAATTTAGAATTTTGAATTTGTAAAATTCCAGACAACTAGCATATTCTCCAGACAATTGCTCATTTCAAAAGAACATATATACTAACAGACAAATTTATTCTTCCTCTTTTTTTTAATCTCACTATCCTCTCACTCTTCTTCTTTGCCACCAGCCCTTCTCCACAATATTGCTTCTATTCAAGCTCCTTACACCAACCATCATGTAGTTGTCAAACATACTGTCACTTTTCTATTACTATCTCTTCTATTACCTTCTCATTTTTATTTTTCTGTTGATCCCTTTTACAACGCTATCACATTTTCCCTTTGGCTCTCTCCTTTTTTGACTTGTATTGAAAGAAAGGAACAAATGAATGGAGAAAATGTAGGGCAGTGGAGACCCTCTTCAGTTTTCCTTGGAGTGAGACAGTTCACTGGTGCTAGTAAATAAATGGATGGAAACAACATAGGGAGAGAACTCTTTAGTCTTGCTGAGAACAAGATAACCTTTCTAAAGCTGTCACAGTAAAATGCACTCTGTATACTTTGTAAAATGACTAACAATAGGAAGGGTGTCATGCTAAAATTTAATGTATGAGTGAGATTCTAGGACAACAACTCTCAACAAGAATTGTTTCAAACTGTGACTACTACTGCCAACATAAAAAAAATGGATATAAAATGATGCCAATGATGATTAAGTATAAAATATTTTTTTCAGAAGGTTTAAAAATAATTGGATTTGCATTTTTTATCTTATTTTATAGGTATTAAATGTGATCTAAGCAATAAATAGAGGGATCTTTATATAAAACTCCACTCACCATAAAAATGTTTTTACACCAAAAAGTTAAGTAAGATGAATGAAAAGTGACATTTGCTAAATTTTCAATATACTTATAGATTATTGATTTCAAGAGCTTTTGAATCGTAATGAAGAGAAATTGGACAATATAAATAGATTAATCACTATGATACCCTGGGAGCTTTCCAGAAATACTAATTTATAATCTTACAATAGTAGCAATGTTGCCAATTTAAGATTTCTTAAGGTTATTTTTATTCAGCTAATTCTGCTAAATTCTTATCTACTTTAAAAGCTATAAATAAGAAATCAAACTTATAATAGTGCTGCTGTTAAGAAAGTAGCTGATATAAAAAAAAAATAGTTTAAAGAAAAGTTGTTCAGGTAAGACAATAAGTGTATTATAGAAGAATCTAAAAGCATTAGTCTTCAAAAACATACAAAGCTGAGTCAGAAAGTAATGCAAATAAAAATTGCATTACTTTTTGACTAACCAGTGTATGTACAAATGTGACTCAAAAAGAATTGCAAATAAAAATTGCATTAGTTTTAGAGTCACCCTCATAATTCAGGAATGTTTAAATTAAGAGCAGACAAGTCATTATAATCAACAAAATTTAGTTAACAGCTTTGAATATTCAATGTGGTTATTTTCTTTTTTTAATTTTTACTTGCTTCAGTTATAGGATTAAGGCTATGCTGGGACACTGCCTTGAAGGGTTTAGTTAAATAAATTGATCCCAGTACTAATTTTGTAAGCTTTATTCTATTGGACTCTTTTTGTTAAACTGCTAAGTTATAAGGATGTAAACAAACAAATGCCAGTTGTCAAGTGATAGTGGAATGAACACACACACACATGATGGGTTTCTTTCAGTTTTTGCCTACCAATCCACTTACAAGGCTTTGGTTGGCCTGGGTTTATAGCAGAAGACACTTGCCCAACATACTGTACAGTGGGACTGAAACCAAGACTACATGGTTGAGAAGTAAGCTCCAAAAAGTTGAAAGTATGTATACACATATACACATGCATATACAAATATATATATGTACATTTAAATAATACCTATAAGTTCATTAGGGTTATGGTAAGGATAAAAATAGAAGCCGGTTAGAAATGTTATAAATCACACAAAGGAAATTTACAATGCAAGTGTTTGTTTTGATTTTGATAAAGAGATTACATTCTTTTCCCTATTCCTGTCTATTTGTCATGTGTTTGTATTTCTAAGAAGACTGTTGATGCAGTACAAACTAATTTTGATCATAGATAGTTTCTTTTTCATTTGGCTAAGGGGAATCTAACAAGATCAATCACTTCCACCAAATCACTGGCTTTCATACTGATGTTGAATAAAGTTCTGGAATTTTTCTAATCCAAATTCATAAAAAATTTACAAGAGACGCAGTTTTATTTTCAAATCAAAGCTTTTACTTGCCCAGATTTTCCCCATCTTTCTGAAAACTGCTGCAGCTTTGCCAACTCTCACTTTGACATCACTATCTGCCCCTCCATATATACACAGATATATATATATGCGTATATATATATACACACACACATATATATATATATATATATATATACACACACACACACATATGTGCATGCATACATATATATTTATACATATATATATACACACACACATATATATCATCATCACCATCGTTTAACGTCCGCTTTCCATGCGAGCAAGGGTTGGACGATTTGACTGAGGACTGGTGAACCAAATGGCTACACCAGGCTCCAATCTGATTTGGCAGAGTTTCTACAGCTGGATGCCCATTGTTAACGCCAACCACTCTGAGAGTGTAGTGGGTGCTTTTACATGCCACCGGCATGAAGGCCAGTCAGGCGGTACTGGCAACAGCCACACTCAAAATGGTGTATCTTACGTGCCACCTGCACAGGAGCCAGTCTGGCGGCACTGGCAACGATCTCACTCGAATGTCTTTACACGTGCCACCAGCACAAGTACCAGGAAGGCGATGCTGGGCACAGTTGCCATCATGATTTCGCTTTCGCTTGCCCCAACAGGTCTTTGCAAGCCAAGTTTAGTGTCCAATGAAGGAGATGACGTTGGCATGGGTGCCAGTCATTGAATTTAGTTCAATTTCGATTTCACTTGCCTCAACAGGTCTTTGCAAGCGGAGTTTAGTGTCCAATGAAGGAAGGTACGCA
>NC_068983.1:87259862-87260583 GCF_001194135.2 Octopus bimaculoides
GAAGGTTGTGCCTCACCACCTCATCCCAGGTCTTCTTGGGCCTACCTCTTCCACAGGTTCCCTCAACTGCTAGGGTGTGGCACTTTTTTACACAGCTATCCTCATCCATTCTCGCCACATGACCATACCAGCACAATCATCTCTCTTGCACACCACAACTGATGCTTCTTAGAGTCAACTTTTCTCTCAAGGTACTTACACTCTGTCTAGTATGCACACTGACATTACATATTCATCGGGGCATACTGGCTTCATTCCTTGCGAGCCTACACATGTTCTCAGCAGTGACGGCCCAAGTTTCACTGCCATGTAGCATGGCTGTTCGTACACATGCGTCATACAGTCTGCCTTTTACTCTGAGTGAGAGGCCCCTTGGAGTAAAAGGCAGGGGTATACATATATATATATGGTATACATATATATATACATATACATAGTTTCAGGTGTGGAAGCAAGGTCTAGAATTGAAGGGCCTTAGAGTCAACCTAGCTAAAACCAAAATCCTAATAAGTAGGAAGGTAGATAAAACACAAACCCCTTCAGGTAGATGGCCCTGCTCAGTATGTAGAAAAGGAGTAGGTAGTAACTCTATAAGATGTACCCGGTGCAAGCTATGGACACATAAGAGGTGCAGCAACATCAAAGGCAGGTTAACTAGCAAGTTAGTTTTTGTTTGTGGCAGATGTTCAGGTGCAATAAAGACTGCAAACAAACAGGAAAC
>NC_068983.1:87262096-87342904 GCF_001194135.2 Octopus bimaculoides
AAAATATGACAATTTAAGTTAAAACATTACGATATATAAACGTACTTTATGATATAACATATAATGGGTAAATATATACGGTATAATGAAGTTATAAATTTACATGTATTATATTAAAAACGTGTACATTATATATACACATACATATATATATACATACATATATATATATATATATACATACATACATATATATACATACACACACACATATATATATGCATACATATATATAAATACATATATATACATACATATATATAAATACATATATATAAATACACACACACACACATATATATATATATATATTCTATAATTATAAACATAATTATAATCAGGGGTCAGCTAATTGCTTTGCCACGCACTGAATTTAGAAATAGTAGCTAAAATACCTTTTCCACTACCATAAATACCTCCCAGATAGTAACACATATTTTTTTACATAGACATAGAGAAATAATAATGAATCCACACGACTCAGATTAGCCACATACGCATTTTGGGATTAAAGTAAAGTTATATTTACTTACTTATTTCCCATCTTCAGTGCAGCATGTCAAATATAAATTTGAGAGTGTTAGAACTAAATATGTACAGGATCAAGTGTCATCGCATAACTGATATTTAACTAACATTTCCAGAAACATACAGCCAAATGTGAACGTGTATTCATCCTCAAATCCCCACGTGTGTTACAAGTAATCCCGCACAAACTGCAGTTTTTGATCAGGGAGTAAATTATATTTCAATAATAATAAAAGGGTAAAATTAATTAATTAATTAATCAATATATATATATATATATATATATATATATATATATACATACATACATACATACATACCAGGAAGCTACCAGGTGTAAACCATTCGTTTTATCACCTATTAACCACAACCAACTTCCGATTTCTTGGAAGAAGGTCCTACATGGTACTGTACTAAGATGATGGATAAAATAACACAGGATGTTTCGCTAAAGGACATAACTATTCCCAGTAGGAAGGATTACATTTGTGATATTTTGGAGAAAATGAATCAATTTGTGCGTAGAATGCTGTGGAAGGCTTTCTTTTTTGACAAGGAGCTTAGACCAAATGACGAACCTGAACATTGTGACCTACTAAGGAAAGTATTTAAATCTCGAAGGAAACCACTGACAAACCAACACCTAACCAGATTTGAATAATAATTATATAGTATTGTCAAGAACGTGAAGTTCAGGAAGTACCCTAGAAGGTGTAATATGCATCAACAGAAAATCAGAAAATTACTTGTTGACTTCAAGAAAGCTCCGGGAACACTTGTACCAACGGACAAAACAAGTAACATTTACATTGTTGATATTGAACTATATAAGTCTATGATTAGGAAGGAATTATGCAGCAAATATAGACATGCTAGTAATGATGTATTAAAAAGAATTAACAATACAGGGCTACAAATCATCAGAGATCTAGCCATAGATGATAGAACAGAACCCTATGTCCCCCCCCCCCAAAACCCCAGATTTTGCTTAAGGACCATAAACCTAACTTCCTTATTGACCCCTCAGTTAGATTGATTTGTCCTTCTAAATCTGATATAGACATTATTAGTAAAAATATCATTAACAGGGTAATACCCGTCCTTAAATCTAAAATTAGATTAGCCCTCTGGTCTGATACCCAAGAGGTGGTTGGATGGTTCAAGTTTCTAGAAATTAGTACGACTAGTAAATTCTTGCAACTTGATATAGAGAGCTGCTATGCCACTATCAATCTGATCGTACTCAATCAATCCCTGATTTTTAGCATGAAAAATTCTGATTTGTCCCGATGTGAAATAGATATTATTCTTGCCGCACGAGCCACTCTAGTAGATTTTGATGGTACATTATGGAGTAGATTAGATAGGGAAAATGCAGTTGATTTAGCAATGGGCTCACACGATTCTGCTCAGGTCAGTGACCTAGTCAGAATATATATCCTTTCCTTAATCCAGTCTTCCTTTCTGGAAGTAACAGGGTCTATACAGGGATGATCCCTTATTTTTTCTAGACAAAACTAATAAAGTACAGTTAGAAAGGCATAGGAAAAATTTCTTTAGATTTTTTAAAACTTTAGTACTAAACATTACTATAAGTAAAGATTATCATAGAGTGAATTTTCTTGATGCTACCTTCTGTCTTGATACTGGATTATTTGAACGATTTCATAAACTGAATGAGCATATTAAGTACATTAACATAGCATCCAACCATCCACCCTTGATTATATGGGGACTAGTTAAGAATATTTCTACTAGAATCTCTAGATTATCTGCTAACAGTAAAATTTTCGAATCTGATGCATCATATTATAATGATGCTCTAGCTAAGGATGGGTACACACACACACATATATAATATTCACTGTAAACATAAGAACTTAGAAATTTTGAGAGAGAATGTGAAATAAGACTTTTTTCAAATGATGAAACTTAAAACAAATAAAGCTCTAAATAATGTGGGTTTGAAAAAAAAAAAAACCTTTGGATCTATTTACACATTATTATTTATAGCTTTACTTGCTTCAAAGTTTCACTGTTCGAAAAAAGAATCCTATATACACACACACATAAAGACACATATAGGATTGTCACCAGGAAAAGTATCAGGCAGTAAAACACTGCCTCAAAAAGCCTAATCCGACTCATGTCAGTATGGAAAAATGGATGTGAAATGTAATAACAATGATATATCCCTTCTGGTTGAAAACTCTATAGAGTTACTGAGAGTTTCATGTTATGCTTCTTAGGATTGTAAGGCATGACTGAGCAAATATATGGTATTATCTGTCAGAATAAATATAGTAATCTTTAATTACCTCCACCTTAGCAAAAGTGGGGGCATTGCTTTAGTTGTGTTTGTTTGTTTGTTCGTTGACAAGATATCTCAAGAACCAAAGTTTTATTTTCATTTCCCTATTATTAATTTTACTTACATCTCTATCTTAGTTGATAAAGAAATCAAACTACATAAACAAACGACAGCAAAACCATTCAGAAATTAAATAACACTAACACATTCAGTAACAATAATAAATTTAATTTATCCTCAACAATCTTTAGTTTTACCAATTTTGAATATATCGCTCCTGTTTAAAACCTCTTACCTACTTGACAATTGTATTTCTAGCTCTGCCTTGAAGAAAGCTTTTGTAGTGACCCCTGGCAGTCAAGCAGGAAAGCAAAACGGAAAAGGGATCTAATGAAAGTAATCTCCCTCGACCTTCTCGAAAATTCTCGTACTTTCTAGAAGCTTCCAATTAACTTCCAGATGACGTAGAAGTCAAGGACTTCCAGTTCATCCCTTATATTCAGTACCTATCATGGTGCATGTATTGATTTTCTCCTATTTTACTTGTTTTGCAAGCACATGTCTCTGCTACCTTGTTTTGCTTTGTATCTGCCTTGGATCACTACAATGACTTTGCTTATCGACTTCTCATCTGAGGAGGGAGTTATGTAGTGACCCCTGAAGATCAAGCAGGAAAGCAAAACAAAGAAGGGATCTAACGAGAGTAATCTCTCTCGACCTTCTTGAAAATTCTCGAACATTCTAGAGGCTTCCGATTGACTTCTGGATGATGTGGAAGTCAGGGACTTCCATATCATCCCTTATATAAAGGAACACATTCTAATTTCACGCCCCTCTTGCCTGTCGGATCCTAAACATGCATTGGGCCATGCCACTTGCATACACACCTACAAGTACGGATGTTTGGTTTATTTGCTTTGAGACATGTGGTTGCAAAATATGTTCATGTGATGTTACAAGCTTTTCCTTCAATTAACATTATATGTTAACACATTACATCCAGTAATAAATGTTATGACTTATTACGACCGTCTTACAAATTCTTATTTTCTCGTCGTTTACATGCAAGATGATAACCCTCTTTCTTGCATGCAATTATAAAAATGATAGGATGTCACTTACTAACAATCACTATACTTTACTTCTTAGACTCACGTTTTTGTGTGCAACGATGTTGTTAAACCTCCATTAACAGCACCATATGCAGATCCTTTCCGTTTTCTTTCATGCACGGATAAATTTTTCACTATAGACCTTAATGGTTGTAAAGACACTATATCAGTGGATTGACTAAAAAAGGCCTTCATAGAGAAAACTGTCCCTGTTCCCACTGCAGACGACACACACAGTATTACAAACATGTACACCCACCTTCACATTCCATGACTCGGACAAGGATTCTGGATTATTTTTCTGAATTTTTTACTTAACTTTTGAGTGGGGTCGGGTTCATTTTTAGCTTTTTCATTTGTGAGAGCAGTCGAGTTTATTTCAGATATTCTCATTTTAAAAGTCGTGTTGCATTGGCAGAGGTTTGCGCTCTTGTTATTATTGAGTTCTTTCTTTAGTTGCTGTTAGATCTTTTTTTTTTTAAACCACCAAAACAATTATATATAAGAGTGAACTTCTGCTTATCATAGTATCTGAGGTCTATTTATCATATTTTAGACATAATATTTATAAATTCATTTCATCTGATACATGTTCATATAATCAATATTTAAATTGCTAAAAAAGAGTATTATATACAAGATCAATACTGAATATTAGCTATCAGTAATTTTGTCCGCTAGCATATTTATACATTTATATTTAATTCTAAGTTCAAAGAGATCTCTTCAATTAATGAAGTCTTTCAACAATTTTTCAAAAGTATGACAATGGGAATATGATTTAGTTTTTAAAAAATCTTTTTGGACTGACAGATTAAAATGTTTTGTAGTTAATTTTTTATAGAAACAAATTTATCAATGCATCAAATAAATACAAATTCTTTTTAGATTCTGTCTTTCAGCAATACATTATATACTAATTTTTATTAATTGAGAGAAAATTTTTTGAATAGATCTGTGAAAAGCAAGGGAAAATAAATGAAAACTCATTGTATATGAGTCTCTTTATCAATTTCATTTATTACATTACACAAAAATAGATTAGTTTATCTTTTGTTAGATACAGTAGATTATTTTTAGTACAAAACTGAAAATTTAGATGGCTAAGTAACTGTAAGAATACTATTACTCACTGAAAAATGGTTGGTTACTTAGATAAATTGCAATGGGGAATGAGACACTTTTGAAAAAGTAGAGTAGCAGGTAAAAAAAGATGTCAAATGAATTTTTTATTGAGTGAATGTAGCAGAACAAGAAATGTGTGCCAATCATGTTAGAAAAACTAGCTATTTGGTTGTTTTGACAACTAAGAGAGGTTTAGTAAAAGAAAAACAACAAAAAACAAAAAGACAAAAAAAATTGATAGTATTTGACAACAGATCAGTTAAAAAAAAAAGCCATAAAAATAAATTTCCATGTTTGTTTTAGTATTATTTCACAATAAATTCGTAGTGAATACCTATTGCTGACTGCCTTTGTACAACTAGAGAAGGATGTACATATTCCCATTTCTCAGACTAATTTGTATTATTCAAACATCAGAAATTCTTTCAGTATGATCATAAGAGACTATAGCAATATACATATTACTATTATAGTTGATGAAAATCAAGTAAAACAGAATATGATCTTGAAGGTCTATTTTTTTTTATGGAAAAGCTAGACTTGTAGTTTCCATGAAATCATGGATGGAGGATTAGGTGGGGCTGGTTCTAATTGATATTATTTTTGAAGAACTGCAGATATGTAGTTGTTTATTCCCAGATCAGCCTCTATTGAGCAGACCTATGATCAAAGGCATTCCAGCCATGATCATCCCAACTTTTATTTATTTTTTGAATTATAGTACCCAATATGTCCTTTTGTTAAGATTGTAGGGTGTGATTAGAGGGAACTTGGCTGCTATTTCTAGCAGGCTAAGTAGTTATGTAGAGGTGCTTTTATTTATTCAAATATATGTCCCTAGCAGGACATACTACTCAATGAGGAGATTTGAAGAAATTGTTAAAAGGGGAACAGTAAGGAAATTTAGGTTAGAGAAGTGTAGTGTAGGGGTTTTAACTGGGACTGGGTTAAAGCCTACAGATACTTTAGTGATGGGAGGGAAGAAATATGCTAATGAATCAGAGGCTGAGGAATATTAGGGAAGAGAGATTACCAATTAAAATATTTTTTTTCTTTAGTCTTCATTTAAGGACGTTGTACTAAAAAGAAAAAAAATGTGTAAAAAAATGGAATAGAGAAGAAAAGACTTTTGAAAGAAGAATCCAATTTATTTAAGTTGATGGATTACAACAGAAATTCAAAGTGGTTGAAAAATTCTCCTACAAAATGTTACAAGTTTGGAGGAAGGAATTAGAACTGAAATATTTTTCAAAATAATCTGTGAATGGGCTGAAAAGAAATGAGTATAATATGAAAAAAGAACAAGAGAATTGCAATGAAAAGAAGTATTAAGAAAAATTTGTTGGTTGACAAAAATAGAAATATGAATAAGAGTTTGTTGTGTCTAGTTTTGTTTTGGTGAAGATGAGAGTGAATCTGACATCAATTATATGGGGTTGATGTCTTTGCTAGGTTCAAGACCTTTCAATTCTAAGCTTTTTTTTACATTTGAAATTTCTTCTCTAACTCTTTGATCAGTTCAGCTGTGAGAATTAAGTCATCAACATATAGAAGTTCCCAGTGACAGCCAGTCTTAAACTTCTCTCTTATGGCCAGGAGAACTACACTTGTTTCCATTTTACAATCTCTCTCAAAGTACTTTGCATCATACCCACCTTGACAATGGCAGTCTTGAAGCATTGTACCCATCAAGATCAGAAGAGCTTTTTGTGGTGTTTGGGTTGTCTGATGTCTATTTTTCTTATCTGAAAAGGGAGTTGGTGTAGTGAGGGCTCAGGGTTTCTAACATATGGTCTGATGTTCTTACTTAAGCACCCCACTACCATGCACAGCAGTAACACAGTGTAAGCCCTGTATATCAAATTAGAATTTCTTGTTATTTTTGGCATTTTTTTTATAGCTGAATGCTCTCCAATCACAAATCACATTACAATATGGACTGAGTGCATTTTATTGTGCCTACCACATAAGAGAGGCTGTCATACAGGACTAAAGTGTTTTTACTTCAACATAACAGGTTTTTCTTGTGTAGTTACTCTTCCAGATGGATTGCCTTCACTGCAGCTTAAGGAATCTTTGTACTAAACTTTATTCAGAATTACTGCTCTGCAAGAAAGTTGCTGGAGAATTCAACAGTCTAGTTGGATCTTCTTCATTACACTTGTGGGGCCATGTCTCTTCATAATATTGTGATATGTGCACATACATGCCATACTGTTAAAGGTACAAACAGTAAGGTGGAGGAGGATTACAATAAATTGGTTAGTTTGAATGGAGTGTCTGAGTTTCGAGACTAGTTGTATTTTAGACATTACTGTGGTATCATCTATCTCCATGGTATTAGTAGTATATCTAACAACTGGTTGAAACTCTTCTGAGACTTCCACAGTTTGTCAAGGTTAGTCCTTATAGTGTAGTGAAGATAACTGAGAATGAAGCATTTTTTCATGTTTCTGATAAAGAGGCTGGAGGTTGGCAGGTTCTAGATAAAGGGGTTGTTGATGGGCTAGTCAGCAAGCAGAATTAAGAAAGTGGAAGCTCTAATTCATGTTAGCCATACTTGTACAAATATAGAAAGCACATACATTTTTAAACAATTTTCTTTCACTTTCTGCTAGTTTGCAGCACAATGTTAAATCATTCTGGAGTGCTTTAAAGACACAAATATGAAATAGTAAAACTAAAGAACTAAAGATAACATTGCAGGTAATGGAAAAGATGATTATTTTATATTATACAAGACTATAGTGGAAACACAAGAACAGTCTCCTAGACTACTTTGAATGAATCTAATATACCATATCATGGTAGAAAGAGATTGATTTTTCTGGCCAGAGTTAGTAAAATAAATAGCAAGTCATGTTTGAGGGGAAACAAATGGAAAAAAAACAATTCTTGATATTTTTGAAGAGAGATCCTAATCAACATGACAATATCATCATCATTATGATCATTGAGATCATTTGTTGTTATTATTATCATCATAATAATGTCTGCTTTTCCATGTTGGTATGGTTTGGCTGGGTAGTCACAATCCAAGTCAGTTCTTACTCAGAGTTACTTCTAAACAGAGTTAAACTTTTCTTTTTCTGCATGGTTTTATAGCTGATTGCTTTTTCAATCACCAACTACTTTACAATGTGTATTAGGTGCATTTTATAATGACACTACACAAAAACATTATTTTGTGTCTGTTAAGACTAGAAAGCCCTCTCAATTGTTTCTGTTCACATGCATGCAAAAAAGAAACGTGATTAATCTTCAAGCAAGTCTGAAGAGTCATAAATATTATCAAGTGTAATAGTTGAGACATGAAACCATTGGTAGCATTCTGACTAGTTATATATCATAACTCGTAATATACAGCTTGAAAATATAAAAATATAACTGCCCTATTTCTCTTTTAGAGTGCTTATTTTTCTGATTTATGGACAACTATATATATATATATATACACCTGCTTGTTGCTTATACACCTGTCTTCATCTTGTTTTTCTGTAAATTTCAACTATACATATGTATGTATATATATCTTTTTATACATTTCAGCTCAAAGGCCATGGCCACACACACATGTGATGGATTATCTTGTATCCAATGCATAAGGGCTAAAGAATTTTACTTTTTTCCTCCTTTCTCTTCTTTCCTGTTTTTACATTCCTTTCTTTTTCCTTTGCTTCTTTTTGTTTTTTCTCTCCCCACCCACACACAAGGGGATGCTTTTCAGGATGATCTTGATAAAAAGAAAAGTTGCAAATCCCCACACAGTAACTTGCGTAAGGTGTTAATGACTGATAGCAACAGTAGTTGCAAGTATGCCACAAGACATGAACAGCAAACCTCAATTGGATGGCCGTTGACTCACATGAGTTTCTTCCACCTTTTGATGAGTCTTGAATTTCATCTCACAGGGTGTCCTGAAATCACCCTCATCACTAAGCAAGCTAAGTGAGGTTGTTGGTTTAGTAGCTAATGATCCAGCCATGTGATAGGTCATACTGGGTTATGTTACTAGTGGCACTTGAGAACAACCTGATATCAGTGTGTGTGCACGTGACAAAATTACTTAGAACAGTAATTTTCTCTTAGAGCACATTATTTCTTAGACTGCCTCCAAAATTATCAGCATCAAAAGAAACTGATCTTCGAAATACGTTTAATGTAACTATGCCATTAGATATGTATAAAATACATGTAATGTGGTCATTATCTACATAATAAAACTAACTCGATCCAGAAATTGTGAATTATTCATCAATCAAGCATGCGCGCGTGTGTAAGTATGAGAGGGAGAGAGAGAGAAAGAGGGGGGATGAGTGAATGTGTTTGTGTACGTGCGTGTGAGTCTATGCCTGCGTGCATGTATGAATGTAAAAGAGAGAATGTATGTTACTTTTTACTCTTTAAGCTACTGCAATTGATAGTAATTAATTGTGAATTATTAGTTAACGTAAGATAATGCATTCGTTTCAGTGAATAATAAAGGGAATTGCATTTAGAATACGCTTCACTCAATCCTCTCACAATAATAGGATTTAAGTGTTTATAAATAGCTGCGGTGAACTGATTGGTGATGGGAGGTGGAGGGAAAGTAATTTTAGAGAAAGCCAGCATGGTCCAAGTCAGAGGGCTGAAAAGGTGCGAAATCACCCATACACCTGAATGATTGATGTTAGTGAAAAGGAGGGAGGCCTACGATTTCTAATCTAAAGAAAGGTTTATAACCGAAGTTAGGTACTACTAAAGCAGCGCGGACCCGAACGCGCAGTCGCGTGTCCGCGCTAGCTAGTCTTGAGCGGTCGATCCTAACCCTAACCCTAACCCGCGTGTGCAAATGAATACGTGTTTAGGGTTAGGGTTAGGATCGACCACTGACGACTAGCTATCGCGGACGCGCGACTGCGCGTCCGGGTCCGGGTCCGCGCTGCTTTAGTAGTACCCCGAAGTTATTGAGAATCATTACTGATAAGCAGTAGTAGGGGATTGACACCTTATATATCGGTATAGAAGTCAGCAACATGTATCGAGTAGGTATATGTAATTATGCCTGTATTCGTATCAGAAAAAAAAAAAAAAAAACTACATTGCAGTTGAAGTTGACAGCAAGTCTTCGCTTCAACAAATTTTCAAAAGCAAAGGATTAAGGCATATATATATATATATATATACAAATGAATACATATATATTTACAAATACATTTTTTATATATGCATTTGTACATATCTCTCTCTACACACACACCCCTGTTTCCATGCGCCTCGGTATACAAAAAGCATGCACACACGGCTTCGGAAATGCAAATCTGTTTAATTTGTAGCAAAGGACACAAATCTCAAACATCTATCAACGTATTTGATGGTTTCTATTGCTTGTATTATATTTTTTACACATAAATTTCCCGCACTTGTTATACCGACTTCAAAAGGTTCATAGGCTGAGTCAGAGGGTGATTGATTTCTTTGACACGACACAAGCTCGAAGTTTTATAGACAGAGGCAGAATCGACTAAATGAATGCTGTTATAACTACCTATCTATGTCTCGAGAGAATTAAAGGCAATAAGTAAAATATAGACAGAGAAGGTGCAAAGAATGCGGAAGAAAATGTGCGCTTGATTAGTAGTAACCAACGAGTGAGGGTAGAAATATCCGGGCCAAGGAAGTACCTACGTGCATGTTCGACCAGCTAGAAGTAGCAGCCCTATCTTCCTCAAAATCACACCTGAGCGTCTTAGAAAATACCCTAAATAGTGTAGTAAGAAATACACTGGGCCTGAATAAAATATAAGATGGTCACGGATGGAATATCTTTGATCAAAGGTCCACTCACCCAGGGCTAAACGACAAAAGCAACAACCAACTATTATATGTATATGTATTCGTTGTACAAACAAGAAAAATAGAACTCAAAACATAGGCACACACATATACATACATACACTCACACATAATTTTTAATTGGCAGAAGTTACAAAGTAACTCAAGGATCGAAAGTTTCGTGCGTGGCATATACATGCATGCATGTATGTATGTATGTATGTATGTATGTATGCGTCAATGTAAGTGGGTATGCTCCCCCCTCACTTTCTATGTATGCTCAGCAAAGACGTAATATTATATGAACTATTCAAGACAACAGGTATGAAATCAGATATAAATTCTAAGCGAAGAAATGGAGAAGACAAATTATGTTTCAGACTATAATGAAAAGCGCTAAACACTGAACTTGCAACAACTCATAAAAAAAATAAAATAAAATAACGAATTGATTAATTTAAGTTTTCACGGCTTGCTTCTTGTGTGCATAAGATATGTGTGTGCATGTGTCACCAGAAGGACCTGTGTCAGTGTGATACATGTACTTTGCGTTGTGCATGTGTTTGTGTTTATTTGTGTAGTGTATATGAGCGGTGAGTATGATGTGTGCGCGCAGAGAGATATGTAAATATGTGTGCGTGTGTGGGAGGGAGTGCACGTGTATGGTGCTTCATGCATGTATGTGTGTAGAGTGTGAACCTGTGTGTATATGAAATACGACTATGCGTGTGGTGCACGAGATGTCCGTGATTTATTGTATCTGTGCGTATATGTGTTGTGAGCGATGTATGGTGTGTGCTGTGTATGTGAGGTATATATGTACGTGTGTGAGCAAGTGGTGAGTGATATATATATATATATATATATATATATATATATATATATATATATATATATATATATATATATATATATATATATACGGTTGTAGTACATATGTGTGACGTGTATGAAGTATGCAAGTGTGTATTTCTTGAATATTGTTAATGTAATGCAATCCAACCGTGTAGGTGTGTATGAGCGTGCATGTTATGTATACAGTGTAAGCAGGTCGGTATATGGAAAAGAATATCCATTAACTAAATATTCAGAATATCTCATTGCTTTGGAACTTTCTCTACCTCGACACACACACACACACACTTTAAACTCACACTTGTTGCTTGAGCTACTTATTTCCAACTACAGAAACTTATTGTTGAGAACAAAAATTATTATTGATCAAGTTGTAGTTGAATTTCCATAAATTTATTTATGACTTCATGTCTACACACACAAACGATATGAAAAAATAGAAATGTAACGAATTCGTTACTTGTGGATGTGCATATATGCATTTATGTTTTAGTATGTTTATGTACTTTCAAAACTGAGTATTACATCAATAATATATACCTAAAAATGCCCTGCCAAAATAATTTAGCATTACTATATGCATCTCTTATAAATTTTGCAAAGGCCTTTAACCCGCTAAACAAGAAATCAATACTACTAATAATAATATAATGAAGACTTTTTTTCAACTTACCATGGAGATGGACAGTAACAGAAGTATCAGCACCACGATCTAGCAATATAATATCTTCTGCCGAATAATTCATGATTTTAAAAAAATATATTCACCAATATTAACTGTTATCCTTTTTGGCTTGTTGTTCAAAGACTTTTCTATGCAATTTAATAATCAAAATGTTTAAGACACAATTGATATTATTGAAAGAAGACGCGAAAACATTGATGGAAAGAAGAAGAAGACTTCCCTGATTGAACGAGTGACTGTGTCGTCTGCCTCGACTAGGCACGTGGGTGGTGCTACAGGACTGACGTCACTTCCGTTATACCATCGAAAATGGCAACTCGCTGTTCTCTCCATGTGCTTCGCCGAACTTGCCACCTTTACAATTCTTTCTCGTCGTCACCATGGATGTTTACTTCCTATCTCACTCCTGTCAATATAAAGCCAAGTAACCACTTTCTTCACATTCTTTTACTGTTCCCATTAAGTGTCTAAGCTCGTCTGCATAAAAGTTGCAATGTTTGCGCGTGTGTATATACATATATAACACCTATTTTATGTGTGTGTTTAATAAATTTATATTTACTGGTTATTTAACTATTTTAATAGAAACCATCGTTTATGGATAATCTTTTAATGTCTTGTTGGTGGAGGTAAAGAATACGTACGCCACCCGTTTTCGGTGTAAAACCCTAACCACTGGGTGTACGTATTCTTTACTTTCGCCGTCGTATCTAGGGAGAATCATTATACCAATATAATTAACACCAACTACAAAGACGATTTTAATGTGACGTTCTACGCTTCAGTTCTTTAATAACAATTTAGTAAGTACAATTTACTAAATTGTTATGAAAGAGCTAAAATTTTAATAAATAAAGCAGTGACTTATTTCGAACAGCTGATAGAACTACTAAATTGTATTCCTCTATTTTCATTTAATAAAAGAATATAAGAGGTGTTTTTTTCCATCTAAAAATAATATAGTTTGTGAACAAAAACAAATATGTAGAAATTTCCTCGCTCGCTTGCGATACTCTTAATGTCCTTGAGAAAAAGCATGAATATCAGACATTTCAGTCCCCTTTTATAAATCTCTCGTCTTGAGCTTTATCAATAATAACACTTATATGGGGTGCTTAAGCCAGAATTCCGCCAAAATTTAAATGATTTTTGAAGGTCAAGTCTTTTAATCTTTAGTTATTGTCCATTAAAAAGATTCTCGCTGATTCTTGAACGACCTCGAGCCTCTGAAAGTCATATTCCCTCAGAATATTATAATTTTTTCTTTGAAAGTTGGAATAGCATTTTAATTATTCTAGGTTCAGGCTTGGCTGTTTGGTAAGAAGCTTGCTTCCCAACCACATGGTTCTGAGTTAAATCCCACTGCGTGACACCTTGGGCAAGTGTCTTCTACGGTAATCTTCAAGTTTAGGGGGGTTAAAAAAAATAAATAAAAATATTCAAGGGAAATAACTGAACGACTTGCCAGTATTATCCGTTTTCTTCTAGCTGTTTATAAATAAATCACACCCTAACCCTAACGTCAATCAAATCACGTGTGTGATTTATTTATAAACAGAGATGTACGGAGAATACTGGGGAGAAGTTCAGTTACTTCCCTTGAATATTTTTTTTTTTTATGCCCCTAAACTTGAAGATTACCGTCTTCCACTATAGTCTCGGGCTGACCAAACCCTTGTGAGTGAATTTGGTAGTAAATCATTGTGTCTATGTTCGTCTCTCATCACCGCTTAATAACCGGTATTGGTGTCTTCACGCCCCCGTAACTTATCGGGTCGACAAAAGAGACCGATAGAATAAGTACCAGGCTTTTAAAGAAATATAGTACTGGGGTCGATACGTTCGACTAAGAAAATTCTTCAAGGCGGTGCCCCAGTATGGCCGGAGTCTAATACCTGAAACAAGTTAAAAGATGTTTACCGGAAGTTTGTAATCACTCGGTTATGCTGTCTTATTTATGAGATTGAATCCGTTTATACTTTAAGTTTGGAGCAGACTGTTTTTCTTTTTTTATCTTATCGATTTCTGAATATCTGCGCCTGGCTTTATAAGAATGGTTAGTGATTTTCCGTTGCTAATGAAAGGTTTTGAACTCGATTCTGCAGCAGTTGATGCTTTCGCCGGCATCACATAACTTTAACCAACAGAGGAGCTTCTTGCGTGTTCGCTCTACTTGCTGCGAATTGCAGTTAGGCCGGTTAATATCTATATCCACACATTAACCGTTAGGCCTCCATCAAGTCACCCTATACCTTAAAAAAACAAAAAACAAACTGGTTCTACGATCTACTTAAAAAAGTTACGGCAAATTGTATTCTTTGTACACAAATAGGGCCTCACATCCGCAATATAGTGACTTGAAAGTATTTGACTAATTGAAATTATTCTTGCACTCTGCTTGCAATCAATTTTGCTGTGTAAGAATGTTTAAGATTTAAAAAAAAAAGAAAAAAAGGGGAGATAACTCCAATAAAATCAGCTAATTGACTTTATCATTATTGTTAAGGATGATGCAGGTGGAAGTAGAACCTGTCTAATAAGCAATAGTTTTGCGGTGCAATAGTAAGCATTTCTTTATTTTTTCTCTCTTTTCAATGTTTATGGTAATGAACTATAATTCTCTTTGGGAGACCTCTACATGGTCGTTCAAACTAAAAGAAACATCTCTCTCAAATCACACCATCTTAAAAAAAGGACACATTGGATAATGTGGTCCTAAATATTTTCTGAGAAAAGATAGAGTAGTCATGGCTGGAACACCCTTGACCAGAGAGCTGTTCAATCAGAGCTCTGTTTGGTCAAGCCAACAAGGAAATTGGAGGGACATTGGATAACATAATTCTAGATATGCAATGCCTGAGAATTTGATCATAAGTCTGCTCAGTCAGGGCTTTTTTGGGGATAAATAATGACTAGTTGGTAGAGAGCCAAAGAAGGAGCCTCTCTGTTAGCCGTTCCATCTACTAGAAATAGCAGCCAAATCTCATTCAAATAACATACCATTTAAAAATATGAGGTACTTTTAATAAAAGTAGTTCTAGATATCCCTAACAAGATAGAATGGTCACAAGTGGAATGTTTTGATCTTAGGCCTGTTTGATTAACATTTATCTGAGGCCAGACCAACTAACCTCTATTTTCAGCTGGTTGGACTGATCTGTAGTAACACAGTCTTCCGAATGAGATGTGGCTCATAGCTATTTGTGCAGATGTGACTCTCTCTCTATATGTTGCATAAACTAGTAATAAACAGGGTTATTTACTGAAATTAGGAAAATCCAAAGCTAACTAATCTGCAAAAAAAATTTCATAGATTGTCAAATTTTATTGCTATGATCCATTCCTCCCAGAACTCAAATGTATTAACAACTACAAAATCTCCTTCAGATTAATTATTGCTGACACCCATCTACATCAGTTTCTTTAGATTTGAAGCTTGAGCAATTACTAAGATTAATTTTCTTTTACTCAGTTTTAGCCTCCCCACCAAAAATAAAACCAATTTTATGTTTATTTTTTTAAAATTTTAGATTGCAGACATTTATTCAGTCAGGAGATCTTGGGTTTGGATAATTACCAGCGCCAACGGATTTTAATTACAGATCGACTTGGAGATTTAAGACGTAAGAATTTAATGTTTGATTTTTCATAGCTTATTCAAAATATTTTAATACTGGTTAGAGTCCCAATAAATATTTTATTTGTCCATACTTCATATAATTTCATAACAGGATGACACTTGAAGTATTGGAGAGAATGTAATTTAATCATCATTATCTCTTCTTCCCAAACTGGCATGGATTGGATGGTTCAACAGGATCCTGTGGTTTTGCTACAATGTCTGAGTTTTAGCACAGTTTTTATGGCTGAACATCCTTCCTGTACAGAGTATACTGGGTACATTTTTCATGGCGCCAGCGCAAGTGAGGTTGCCATGTTACAATATTTTTGAGCTCTAATTGTGGCGGGAACCTGTGGAAGGGGTAGACCAAGGAAGACATAGGATGCTGGGCCTCATTGAGGAAATGACAAAGGACTGGGAGTTGGGGTGATTTACTCTACTTGAAAAGACCTGTTAAGCTAGGTAAAATCACCGTCTTCCAAACACACAGGCTTGTCCTTTCAGATGCTAGTGCCACATGAAATGCAACCATGCCAGTGCTGTGTAAATGCACCTGTGTTGGTAGCACATAAAAAGCACTCCGTTAAGTGGTTGGTGTTAGGAAGGACATCCAGCTGTAGAAACTATGCCACAATAGACAGTTGGCATCTGGATAGATCCCCAATTGGCCAGCTCCATCCATGTCAAACTGTTCACCCCATGCCAGCATGGAAAATGGACGTTAAACAATGATGATGATGAAGAATTAACTCTTGAATCACAAGAGAAGTATAGAATTAGAGGATTGAAAATAAATAAGATCATAACTAAGAGTTTTGTAGGTGGTATCTAACAGCAATAAATTGTTCTTTTTAGCATGTGGGGCAAAATGGTTAAGCTTCACTTGTACCTGGCTGGAAAGAAGTATGTGAAACCAATGCATTTTTAGCAATGATAAGTAAACCGGACAGAATTTTACTCAGTCGTAGACTGGCATTTTAAATATTGTTCTTTTCCCCATGCTTGTCAGTTATTAAACATTCTTTGATATATCTACCTGTTGTGTAATGTTCTTTTTGATCCTGTTCTTTTTCATAGCAAAATTTATTGAAAGAATGAAGTCTTTAGCCAACAACGATAGCATTGACAGAATCTTCACTGATGATCTAAAGACCATGGTTTACATTGCTTCACACAATGAAGAAATTGAGCTTATTCAAAATATGCTTATAAAGTAAGACCTTAGTGCTTTTAAAATGTTGGTAATTCTGACAGAAATTGCAATGTTACTTGTCAAATAATACACATTAATTCAATTGATTTTTTTTTTTTGTAGTTAACCTGTGTGGTCTCTATAAATATGTTACTTTTTGTAGCTAATACATTTTATATTATCAGTATTTTAACATCTGGTTTTGTATAGGAGTAAGGATTGGCTGAGTCTACAATACTACAAATATCATCATCACATAACTTGAGCCAAAAGAGGAGCTTCTTACATGTTTGCTCTTCTTACATGTTTGCTCTTCTTACTGGGAATAGCAGTTAGGCCTCCATCAGATCACCTCATGCCATTGATGTTTTTGTTATTTTATCTACAAATGATCACTCAGATCTAACTTCACTAATTATTCGATCATCTTCTTTTTCCCCACCATTATCATGGGAACTTCCCATGATGAACATTTGTCACTTTTCAACCATCACACTCTGTTCATTTGTATTAAGTTACCACACCAGCAGTGTCCTTCGATATTATTGTTGCTTTCTCATATCACTTTCATTTGACTTATAAATTAAATTTGCACATCAAATAGAACTATATTCAACTCGATCTAGTTTAGCTGTAGATCTTCTACACTCATTGTTCTTGTTTTACTATCACATATCTCATTTTTGCTATAAATTTTGTTTGGACCAGTTAACAGTTTTCTGGTCTTCTGCTTGAGAAGACCCGACAAGCCAAGTGAGACCATGGCCTATGCCAGTGGGTGTAACCAGCCCACTTATGAATACCCCTCATTCATTGGACAATGAACTTTGCTTGCGAAGACCTATTGAGGCAAGTGAAATCAAAATCAAAATCGCTGACGTGGCCGATGACAGTATCGCCTGATTGTCACTCGTGCCAGTGGAATGTTAAAAGCACATCTGAGCATGATCATTGCCAGGGCCACGGATTGGCTCCTGTGCCGGTGGCCCATGAAAAGCACCATTCGAGCGTGATCATTGCCAGCGTCGCTTTACTGGCACATGAAAAACAACATTCGAATGTGGTTGTTGCCAGTGCCGCCAGACTGGCTCCTATGCAGGTAGCACATAAAAAACACCTTTTGAGCATGGTCGTTGCCAGAACCGTCTGACTGGCTCCCGTGCCGGTGTCACATAAAAGCACCCACTACACTCTTGGAGTGGTTGGCATTAGGAAGGGCATCCAGCTGTAGAAACTTTGCCAGATCAGATTGAGCCTGGTGCAGCCTCTGGCTCACCAGACCTCAGTCAAACCGTTCAACCCATGCCAGCATGGAAAGCGGACATCAAACGATGATGATGATGATGACTTTTTAATGATTTGATCTGAAGGAAAGCTTTGTCTCCATACCCTTTGCAGACTCTTCAAGACTAGTGAGCTTTGTATGGTTAATGTTTCTCTTGAACTGCTGCAAGTTGCTGGTTGCAGGATATATATGAACAGGAAAGGAATTTTAGGGAGCTGATGTTCTGGAGAACAAGGGCTGGTTAAGTTGGTTTGTGAGGGTTCTGATGGGTAGAGTAGATATAAATTGGGGATGAAAGAGGAGTATGTTGGGGATACATGAATGAAAATGGCATGAGACCAATCAATCAGTTCCAAATGGCAGAGACTTCTGTAGTATCAGAAAAAAAAGGCAAAGTGAGGGATCAGCATTTTTGTAGGCCAGAAATTGGAAAATGTTGGTGAACAATTTTACCCCAGTTAATGAAGTGGTCGTTTTTGGAGGAAGATATGCAGTCCAGGACGTCTGTATGTGAAGGAGCAGCACCATCCCAGATTTGGAAGCAGTATTCCTTTGTGGGGTTCACTCAAACTTTGTAAAGAACAAGTAGTGACCCTATGTCTTAATCTGCTCAGAATTAAGAGTTCATAACTTCATGTCATAACCTAACACTTTTCCAATAATATTTATTAATTCTTCCATGTTAGCAGGAATTAGATGGGTTTGATATATTACATTGGGTTCACATTTCATTGTTGATTTATGTAAAAATTGTAGCTGACTAATTCTGGCCTTCATGGAAACACATCTGTGAAAGGTTGAATCAACAGTTAAATATATTCCTCTCACAGTTCTTTATATTGAATGCAGAATATTTTGCTTACGTAGGAGTATGTTATTATTTTTCTTAAATATTTTCTGGCTAATTATTCATTTATAGTTTCAACATTTAGGGTATGGAACTTAGATCTAAACATATTTTTATCTTATATTTTTTACTAGTTGTGGCCATGCTGGGACACTTCCTTGAAGGGTTTAGTTGAACAAATTGACCCTAGTTTTATTTTTTTAAGTCTGGTACTTATTCTATCAGTTTCTTGCTGAACAGCTAAGTTATGGGTATGTAAATAAACCAACATCTGTTGTCAAGTAGTGAAGTAGGACAAACCCCCACACACTAACAACAGTCATCCACACTGTTTCCATTTATAAAATTCACTCACAAGACATTATAGTTGGCCCCAGGCTAGAATAGAAGATGCTCGTCCAAGATGCTGGGCAGTGGGACTGAACCCAAAATCTTGTGACTGCAAAGCAAGCTTCTTAACCACAGGGCTGTTCCTGCACTTGTCTATTTACATTGTCCATTTACATTACATAATACAGCTTGTATACAACTATTTGTATAGTTTTATATAAATTTGGTGCTAGTCCACTTTTGAAAATGTGACTCTTCACTTTGGGAATATTTCATGCATCACCAAAACAAATGTATCACTTTTATTTTAACTTGTCAGTTGTCTCAAACACTACATTGTTACATTTGTTTTAGACATTTTTGTTTCACAAGTACCTATAACATAACCCTTACTTTAAAAAAAAAAAAATTCCTTCTGAGTACTTTTACAAATTTTCAGTTTTTGACATTTTTCTCTTTCAAAAAATATTGAGATTTTGGAGGTTTTCAGTTTCAGAATTTCTTATATAGAATTATCAACTGCCCTACTTCCTTTTCTCTTACTGTAACCCTTATCTCTTGGCATAAAGCTGCCCTTGGCTCAGATTTCGTAGCCCTTGCTAGCTACATGGCAACCTCACTGGTGCTGGTGGCACATAAAAAAGATACCCAGTACATGCTGTAAAGCAGTTGGTGTTAGGAGGGGTATCTAGCCATAGAAACCATGGGAGGCAGACGTTGGAGCATGATTAGGTCCTTGGACCCATCATATCTTGTCAAACCATCCCACCCATGCTAGCATGGAATATGGATGTTAAATGACGTGAGGATGAGAGCTTAAAGTAGTGAAATATATAATAAATTTCATTTTGTGAGATAGCAGAGAATTCTGACATTTGGAGCAGATCCCCATATTGAAGATAGATGAAATGTCAACAAATTACTTATAGTTTTCATGTTTTCCTTTTATTTTATCTTAAGTTTGACCTATCTCATTAACAGGTATCACCAACAAGACAATTCACAGCAGTTCAATACATATTCTTTTGGCCCTGTTGTTCTTAGGTTGTTGTATATAATGAAAGATGTAGATATGGCCTTAAAGCTCTTTGAAAGTGAGGTAAGTTTTCCTTTGTTGATATTTATAGAAAATATCGATATATTATTCACTCTTACTATTAAATTTACATACAGCCTTTGGGAAAGTTGTCAATGTCACAGTTTCCTGTTTTTGATGATGGTGCCATGTAAAAAAGTACCCAGTACATTCTGTAAAGTGGTTGGTGTTAGGAAGGGCATCCAGCCATAGAAACCAAGCTCAAACAGACTATGGAACCTGGTGCGGCCCCTGGTCATTCCAGTTCCTGTCAAGTCATTCAGCCCATGCCAGCATAGAAAATGGATGTTAAATATTGATGATTGATGGCGAAAGAATAGTGTAGCTTTTGTGCCAAAACTAAAATATGAAATCAATATTTTGACCAGTTGACTTTCCTAACTATACACACACACACACACACACACACACACAATATCTCAATCTGTTGTGAAAAACTCATTTTTGCATACCATCGCCTTAGTCAACATAACTGAAAATAGGTACCTCCAATATATTTAATTTCTGTTATGTGTTTGTGGAGGAACAAAGCTCCTAACTGAGACTTTGTTTATAACTGAGTGGGGGTTAGTACTGTCAGTGGTCAATCCATATTTCTAGAATTTATTGATAGATAATTAGAGTTGCTGAAAGGTGCAGCTCTCTGTGCATTGTGTAGGTATCAGTAGGAGCAACACATAATGATGTAGGTTTGGGTTGGATCCCACTCTGTAGTACTGTAGGCAAGCATCTTTTGCCATAGTTTTGAGCCACAGTGAACTTTATGAATAAAACTGGGTAGACAGAGAAGTGTGAAAGGCTGTGGAATGGAAAGTATCTGTTCTTCAGTGATAAACTTAATCCATAGTCTTGTTTAACAGCACCATCTATTCTCTGACTACCTTTAGTTGAGTCTACATTCAACATTCAAATTGCTCTACTTCCTCCAAAACCTTTGAGTTATGGCTTTTTCTTTTCTCTCTTCCATAATTCTTGGAAGTCTTAAGTACTGCTCTTCCTTCTCTGAGTAAAACATTAAAAGATGAATCCAGATGATTCAGAAAGAGTACAGCTTGCTGTCTAATTTCAAAAAACAAAACAAAAAGCAACTACAAAAAAATTATATAAACATCAAAAAGAAAGTGTAAAATAAAATCCAGTTATAAACTGGAACTGATGTTTCTTAGTTCTTTCTTTTTCAGGAAACCAAGCCTTTGTTTTCACAAGTGACAAGTTACATCATTCTCATGGATATGTTGTATGAGAGTAAACAATATGATGAAACACTGAAGGTATTTCAGATAGTGACTGAAAGGGAAACTAATATAAAATATCCAAATGACTGCACTACAATTGCATTTGCCACATATTATGCTTTGGTTAGTATTGTATTCTTCTGTATTGTAATTTTCTCTACTAAACTATCTTTTGTCCTTTATAAGGAACATTGCATTCCCTCATTGAGTACAGCAGCTCATTTATTTGTTAATCTTCCTCTACACATTATTCTGAACTCTACTTGGTAACTGTTTGGTGATATTGCTTTATAGTTTCCATGGCTAGTTTTGACTACTGTATTATGATAGTGTCATGGATACAGTAGTGTATAACTCTTTGTTCATTATAATTCAAACTGCTACTTGTTGCATTTCAGCCTGAAAGGAAAAAAAAAATAACCTGATTCCTAATATACAGTGTAATTCTGGTTAGTAAAGCTGTTACTTCTTCTTTTGAGACAAATATAGGAACTTGGAGATCCATGCAACCTATATTGGCAATTAGGTACCAAATTTCTCCAACATTTGGTACCTATTCTCTGTTTATGGAAGTGCCATAATTGTTAATATTGTGTAAGTTAGCAGAGCATTTGTTTAAGACTATGAAAGTATCAGAAACTGTAGGTATCTTAAAAACAGCTGAAAGATATTAAATGTATTGACAGGTAAATTTCAACACTAGAAAATACTATATCCAACTATCCAGCTTGTTTACCAAAGGAATGTTGAAATGTTTGGATTTATTTCGCTGTCTAATGCATTTAAGCTAATTTGCTGATGCCTTATCTCTGTTTTATGAAAGTGCCATTGGTAGGAGACAAGTACCTTATGAACTAAGCCAACAACTTGGTTTCATTTCCAGAGTAGAATTAAAAAACACTTTTTCATTTCACATGCCTTTTGTAAAGGTTTGAATATTACAGATCTTGTTTATGCTGTCTCTTATATTGTTTATTATACTTACTTGAAACAGGCAATAGAAAACCACTCTGCTGTACTCTATCCCATATTCTTTATTATAATACCATAATATATTGTCTGAAAATATACTATTAAAAAAATGGTATTATTTACTATCTCTTTCATTAATATTTATTTTGCTTCATGCTGTTGGTAAATAAACATGTATTACAACAGAGTTGTTACGTCTAGATATTTTTGTTTTGATTTTTTTTTTTAGAATACTGCAGAAGCTTTACAGAACTGTCAGAAATTATTAAGAGACTGTTTAAATTTAAAACTTCAAGTTTCCAATCGTGCCCTTGTTTTTGCTGTTATGTTAGCATTGAAGCAGGTAATGTTTCTTACTTTACGCAAATTTTTCTAGAATATGCATCTCTTTATTGAAGTTATTTTAGATAGCTTTGTTATGATCACCAGTATAAACTCAATAATGCATGACTACCATCATAATCATCATTTAGTATCTATTCCCTAGTGGCATGGGTTGGACAGTTTAGACAGGATGTGAAAGGGTCCAAGGACCACATTGTGCTTTGTTAGATTCAGTAAAGAAAGGTGTATGGGACAATAAATTCTTTTAGTAGTGTCCTTATTAGATTAGATTGATTTCATCTCATCTGTTTGAATTAGTAGTTCTGTATAAGGACATAAAAAGTAAAGAAAAGTAAACTTCATTGAAAAAAAGAGCTGCAGTAATTTTAAAAAGAAGCAAAAGAAAGTTATGGTTTGTTTGTTAAGAATCTATCAAATGGACAAACTCAAGTTGTTGTGGAGCCACAGGTAAATGTTTTCTGATCAAACATATTCCAATTATCACTGGACGGTATTTTTTTCAGGCATTGTATATCTAGGATTATATTACACAATGTATCCTTCCTTTTCTTAAAGTAGTAGGGTGTGACTTGAAGGATAGCTATTTCTTGCAGTATGGGTGATCATATAATGGCTCCCTCATCAGTAATTAGAACTAATGTACTAATTCAGATGTAGAGAGTAATGCTGACATATATTATTCTCAAAAAGAGTTCAATATTCAGGGCTGAAATACTTTTTTAACCCACACTGCCAGATATTTTAAACAGGAATCACCACTGAGATGCTTATAATATCTGACCCGTATTGTAAATCAGGTGGTACACAAAGGAGTCATATCAAATGACTGGTGTAGCAGCACCATAGTCAACTGCTATAAGGGTAAAGGTGATGCCTTAGATAGAAAATTATAGAGGTATCAAATTGTTGGATCAGGTAATGAAAGTTACAGAGAGGGTCATAGCCCAACTAATGAGGGAGATAGTTAATCTAGATGAGATGCAGTTTGGTTTTGTACCAGGGAGAAGCATCACTGATGTTATATTTCTGGTAAGTCAGCTGCAGGAGAAATACATAACCAAAGATAAACCTCAGCCCCCTCTTGTCCATCATTGTGCTCCAGGCAATAACAGAGGAATTTAAGACAGGCTGCCCCTGGGAGCTTCTCTATGCTGATGACCTTGTTCCTATAGCTGAATCATTGCCAGAACTAGAAGAGTTTCAGGTATGGAAGCAAAGCCTAGAACCAAAGGGCTTTAGAGTTAACCTAGCAAAAACCAAAGTCTCAATAAGCTGGAAGGCAGACAAATCACAAATATCCTTCAGGTAGATGACCCTGCTGGATCTGTAGATAAGACGCAGTGTAAGCTATGGACCCGTAAGAGGACCAGCAATATCAGAGGAAGGTTAACTGGGAAAATAGCTTTTGTGTATGGAAGATGCACAGGTACAATAAACACCGTAAATGTTCAGAAAATAGACTCCATCAACTGCCAGTGGGGTAAGCTAAAAGTAGTAGATAACTTTTGTTATCTAGGTAACCAAGTTATTAGTGGAGGTGAATGCTCCAAGAGTGTAGTTGTTAGAATAAGAATAGGCTGGACAAAATTCAGAGAGCTCTTACTTCTGCTGGCAACAAAGAGCCTCTCCCTCAGAGTGAAAGGCAGATTGTATGATGCCTGTGTGCGAACAGCCATGCTACATGGCAGTGAAACATAGGCTGTGACAGCTGAGAATGTGTGTAGGCTTGAAAGAAATGAAACCAGTATGCTTTGCTGGATGTGCATTGTCAATGTGCATGTACAACAGAGTGTAAGCATCTTGAGAGAAAAGTTGGGCATAAGAGGCATCAGATGTGGTGTGCAAGAGAGACAATTGTGCTGGAATGGACATGTGATGCATATGGACGAGGACAGCTGTGTAAAGAAATGCCAATCTCTAACTGGAAGGAACTTGTGGTAGAGGTAGACCCAGGAAGACATGGGACGAGGTGGTGAAGCATGATCTTTGAACTTCGGGCCTCACAGAGGCAATCACTATTGATCGAGACGAGACCTTTGGCGATCTGCTGTGCTTGAGAAGACCCATCAAGCCAAGTGAAATCATAGTCTTGGCTGATGCTGGTGTCACGTAACTGGCAACTGTGCTGGTGGCACGTGAAAAGCACCTTTCAAGTATTGGGCTTCATGGAGGCAATGATGAATGACTGAGACTTTTGACATTATGCTGTGCTTGAGAAGACCCATCAAGCCAAGTATCACAGAAATGGCACCTGTGCTGGTGGCACGTAAAAGTACCCATTATACTCTCAGAATGGTTGGCATTAGGAAGGGCATCCACCTGTAGAAATCATGCCAAATCAAACTGGAGTCTGGTGCAGCCTTCCAGCTTGGCAGCATGGACAACAAACATTAAATGTTGATGATATTTCGCTGCATTCCAAAACCAAGCATGCATAAAGCTTGGTGTGTTAGTTAAGTGTTTTTGTTAAATAATTTTGGCTGGCTCTGCCCAGACTGATCTATAATAAGGTGTTCAGCTAAATCAGAATGACCCATATATACTTGAATATGTTTAACTTCAGTCTGTCCTGGAATCTTGCTATACATTATTCTACCTTGCAGTCAAATGTGTAGAGTATATTGTGAAAGTTAGAACATGTTAGTTATTTGTGTGTGTTTGAAGACTATTAGGGGTGGTGGTCACATCGACATAGCAAAAAATTTACACAATTGGAATATAATGAATAGTTAGTTCTTTAGGATTCATTTCAAGTTGATTTGTTAAGCAAATCAATTTCAAATGATGGTTATGTTTTCAATGTTCTGTATTGTAGAATGTTATTAGGGTGTTGCAACCTTGTTTCAGAGTATGTAGAGGTTCTCTATGGAACCTCTACACGGTTCCATATGGTTCTCTGAAATAGAAGATCTTTAAATTTGTTGGGTGCTTTTAAGCTTGTGAATGACTGATTGATTGCATTTTTAGGAGAGTTGAGTGAAAAGGTACTTTCATGAGTTAAAAAATGTATAATCAAAATCCATAGATATATGTGGAGCGATGTCATTAATATAGAGGAATATGAAAATTATAAATCTTCAGAGAGATAGCTGAAATAACATGGAAAATACTCTATCACTAGAGAACTCAGTAAAGAAACTGTTCATCCAAGCAATAAAGATTGAGGTGAAAGAAAAGCTGGCGATAAAAAGAATTGGATGTAGTGTGTAAGAGAGAAGACTGTAGTGGTATTTATTATATTTGTAATAAATATGGTTTTCTTTTCCATCTCTGCAGGAACAACCCGCCATTGCATTGGAGATGATATCATTAAGAGATGATTCTTTTCAGTTTGTTCTGAAAAACCTCAAGGTTACTCTTTTCTTATTATTGTGCAAACTGTTCAACCAAATATTTTTACTGTTTATCTATAAGAAGACAACTGTTCATTACTTAGCAGAAAATGTGCAATTGGTGGTGTTTCTTAAATCATATATAACCTGATATTTTTCCCTTTTGTGTGTATTTCCAAAGTATACTTTTTCTTTTTCTATTACATAATACCACATTGTTAAACTTGTATACATTTTCCTAATCATTATCATATTGTTTTCTGTTTCAATGAGTCGAGTATGTAAAATGGAATTTGGTAAAAAATTTTGAACTTGGATTTTTCAAGTGAGATACCAGTTTGTGTGAAAGTGACTGAGTATTCCACAGACTCATGCCCTGTTAATGTAATTTTCAAGTAGGATTAATATTACACAATGTGACAAGGCCGGACCTTCAAATTATAGGTACAGCCCATAAGACATACAGTTTCTACTTACCCAATAATGAAAAAAAAAAAATGATTAAAAATTTATATTGAATATATATTTAGATTAATGAACCAGAAAAATAGAAAACCAAGAAAATTAGTTAAAAATTATACTGAATTATTTCTCTTGAATCTCTTGCAGGCTTTATGTTATGCTAAACTTAACCGAATTGAAGATACTCTTCCAATACTGCGAAGCATTCTTCAGTGTGATTCTCCTTACAGAAACCGTCAGCTGAAAGTGTTTCCTGAAGTGGTAAGTTGATATGTATGATCACTGTCATCATTGTTTTTGTATCCATTTTTCCATGCTGGTATGGGTTAGATGAAACTTAGAGGCAGATTTTCTACAGCCTGATTATTTTCTTGTTACAAACTGTTTCCCATATAAAGAATTTTCATTCCACTAGTTATCATACATCAAAAATAACAGCCACTAAATGTATGGGGTCTTGTACTTAAAGGGGAATGTAAACAAAGACACTGTTTTTTGTTTAGGGTGTGTTAATGAGGATACATGGAAACAATATTCACACACCCTTCCATGCTAGCATGGAAGGTGGATGTTAAACGATGATGATGATGACACAGAGGCACACATACAAAGATACAATGGGCTTCTCAATTTCCACCAATTTCACTTACAAAGTTTTGGTTCTCTTGAGAGTATTACAGAAGACATTTGTGGGACTGAACTTGTAGTTAAGTGGTTGCAAGTGAACTTTGTAACTATACAGCCATGCCTGCACCTATTTAGTGTAATATTGTTAATTTATTATGTGTAGTGTTGATGTGGTGTTAAATTTTGTTATTTCCTTTTGGATGAGAAGGATGGTATGCTAATGGCTTAAGTACATTTGAAGTGGAGTTTGAGGAATCTGAAGTCAATGAAGGAGGAAGGACACATGGGAAAGGCATGCAGTAGGGCAATAGTAATATAGCATGTAATATATGGTATTGGGTCAATGGAAGGAAAAAACAGTACAAAGTACAAGTTTTCAAAAGTAGAATCATTTTCTTAGTACTGTACAATCAGAAAGGATGCAGCAAAATAATGGATCAGGAACTGAAGATTTTTCAGTTTGGGTAAAGTTGTTCCTTACTTTGGGATCAATTGTTATCAGGCATTTCCAACTTTGACTTATTTTCAAGCATGGTGTGTCTAGGACTACATCATTTAGTGTATCTTTTTTTTTTTTTTTTTAAGATAGTAGGGTGTGATTTTATAAGAATTTGCTATCTTGTAGCAAACAGAATAACCACATAAAAAATATATCAGTTAGGTGAAAAGCATTTTTCTGAATGTAGAGTATAATGTCAATTACTAAAGGAGGTACACTGTTATCACATGAGCAATGAAAAATAGATATCAACATGATTGTGATTTTGAATACATGTTAATGCTACATATTTAAGTCCTGCAGAAGTTCAATAGTTACTCAGAGGTGATACAACTCTTTGTTCTCAGGAGAAAAATCATGTTTTGCACAGTTTTCACAATGTTAAATTCTGTAACTGATATTAATGGTGTTTTTGTAAAAGTATGTAGCATAATGTAATTAGTAATACCACAAATAGTAGTATGATATTAACTGTTAATAAATGATTAAATTACTTATGATATTTATTTTCATCTCTCACTGTTTGGGTCGCTAGTACAAGTTTTCTAGTCTTCTACTAAGATTGATTCAAATATGTAGCCTTGTACTTATGTAGTACATATTATTGCAGTAATTTTACTAATCTTTTGTTATTGCAAAAAGTATTAGAATGCAATTTGTTGTTTCATACAGATCTTTGAAAGATAATGGCTAGCTTATTGACCTGTTAATATACAAGCATATTATTGGCTTGCTAATTTAAATACAATTCTTGTTGGAGTATCAAAATAATCTTTTCTTGTGGAACATTTCTCATCTCCCCAGCATTAAAGAGATAAGTAATAGCTTTCCTTTTGGGTTGACTATATTGTTAGAGAATAGTTGCCCTCATGAACTTCTTTTTAATATCTAGTGATATAAAATAGAAGCAGTAAAGTTATCTGCCTTGCTCAATGATGCTATTGCTGATCTTTATTCTATCTTGAAAAAAAAAAAAATCATTTAATCATTTCCTCACACAAATTTCAGACGATGGCATAGCTGTACATTTAAGAAGTTTCTTCACAAACTGAAGATCCTGGGTTTGATTCCACTATGTGGCATCTGGGGAAAATGCCTTTTACTATAGCCTTAGGTTAACCAAAACTTTGTGTATGAAATTGGGTAGATGGAAACTGCATGGAATCCTGTTGAATGGATTGTAGCTGTAATTGAAAAGTGCAACTTTGTGATACACACAGTGTCACTCTCATATCTGGTTACATAGTTATGCTAACAGTAAATATGTGTGCAGAGTTCTCAGCCACTTACATGTCAGTTTAGCAAATAAGGAATTCAATTGATCAAATGCTTGGTGTTGAAATTGATGGAGGAATCCTAATTTGCATTTCTCTAGAATTTCACTTCATCTGAGCCTCTTGCTAGATATTAACTTTTGTTATATACACATGAAAGCTTGTGATTTAGTAGAGTAATTTGTTATCACATATGCATTTTCGCAAGAGTATTATTGACATGAGTAGCAGTTCAAAATATGAATAAAAAAAGGCTTGCAGATTTTATTTATCAAGAACATAGCAAAACTTCTACTTAGTATAGATTTCTCATATAGACACACAAGATGTCAGATATATAGGAGAGCTTGAAGTGGTGTAACAGTGATAATTTTTGCCTGAGTTCTAAGATATGGGGTAAATATTTTTAGATATACTTATTTAAACATAATGACTTCTAGGGACACTGTATTTCATTATGCAACCATAATATATTACAAAGTATATTAAATGTTTTATGAGTCAATACTGTATCCTACTGTGTTAGCAGTGCTATTAAATCACTTTTTATGGTTATCTCTACAGATTTTCTATAGAAATTATTGCCAGCATTGATTTGTTACGACATCTTGTGTCCAAATATATCTAATGTAAACAACAATGTGATCGAAGATGGAAAAATAGGTAATGGGTGCACATGCCATATTTCAGGAGTTTTCACTCCTTTGTCAGCACTGTATCCAACTCATTAACCATCCATGAACACATTGTAGTATATTATGGTTGCATTACGAAATATAGTGTCCCTACAAGTCATTACTATGTATGTACCAGCTGTCAGGAATGTGTTTAATATGTAAAATTGGTATATCCAATAATGTTACATTGCTATATTTAGTGGCTATTTAGTGGCTATTTGGGTGTGGTGTTGAAGGAGCAAGAACTGAAATATGGCATATACAAAGGGTGTTCATTAAAGATTTCCCCTGACTGACTTCCCAAGGACTGGGATAAACAGAACTTGGTAGCCTTTCTCTACATAGCCACCACCAGTGGTGGCACACTTCTCCCATTGCTTTATGCAGCTGTGAAGACCTCATCTGTAGAAGTTGGTAGGTTGCATCTAGAGCTAAGACTTTACTTTGGAAATAAGTTCATCTTCTAAAAAGTGCTTCCCCTTGAAAAAACACTTCATAGCTGGAAAGAGGTGGAAGTCAGATGATGTGAGGTTGGGAGAGTAGGAAGGATTGTGCTTTCATCTGGGTAACATACGCATTGTGAACTGGGGTGTTGTCTTGGAGGAGGCGGACTCCTTTGGTCAGTATGCCATGCTTCACTGCTTTGATGGCATCCTGCAATTTCTGCAGCAGAGAAGCATAATATGCCTTTTGTCAGAAAACCTATCATCACTACTCCATGCTGGTCCCAAAAGACTATGACCCTCACCTTGCCTGCTGTGGGTTGGACACAAGCTTTCTTTGGAGGTGGTGAGTTATCATGCTTCTATTGCTTCGACTGGACTTTAGTCTCAGGATCGTAGTGATGGACCCATGTTTTATCCTGTGTGATAAGTCTGCTGAAAAAGTCCTCCTAATTTTCTTGGCACATTGCCAAAAGAGCCTGGGAGCAATTGACTCATTTCTGCTTCTGTGAGCAACTGAGGAATCCATCATGAAGACAACTTCTACATGTGCAAATGGTCATGAATGATTTTTTTCCACAGACCCTACACTTATCTTAACTTTTTGGGCTAGTCACCAAATAGTTATGCGGTGATCCTCCAAAATGGTGGTTTCTGCTTTATGGATGGTGTTGTCATGAAAGGCAGAATATGGTCGTCCAGGAATAGGAGCAGTTTCCACCAATGTCTAACCACATTTGAACTGGCATGCCAGTGCTTGACTACATTGTATGATGGTGCATCGTCACCATTAACTTTTTCCATCTCATCAAAAGTCTCTTTTCGTGTATGATCTTTCAAGTATAAGAACTTGATCACTAATCCACTGAACTTGATCCACTTCAGCTGCTGTAAAAGACAAATGAATACAGGTGGAAAGCTGCAATTTACAATGCGACATGTAGAGACATGTATGATTATACATGTACAAGTTGTTTCCTGCAATAATCGGCAGTGGTTCAGGGGAAATCTTTGCCTTGTATTAGATGTAATCAGATACAAAACATCGTAACAAATTAGCACTGGCTTTATTTTCTATAGAAAAATCTGTAGGAGTCTTGTACTTATACATACTTCATAGCTATTTTGGGAAATACGGGGAGTTTGTGTTTTAGTGATATTAGAATAAAACCAAAACATCCTGCATTTTATCTTAATCTCTGAGAAAATGGAAATAATAGTCATTGATTAATATCATTTTATTTTATATTCACCTAGCACTAACAATATTTTCTTATACTGTGTGTTGATACATAGTACTGCATATTTGATGACAAATATTCACTTTAAACAGGCTGTAGTACTTTTGTAAAATAAACTTAGATAAAGCACAATATTATTTGCTTTTCACTAACTTGACTATTATTTTTCATGTGGATGGTGCTTCTGTGTAATTTCATTCAGCTACAATAGGTTTTGATATCTGTTTGTGTACAATACTGTATATCAATATAGTGATAGTCTTATTACTAATATAGCAAGTACGGAAAAGGATATTTTTTATTGATGAGGTCTAATAAGACCAAAACATGTCAAAAGTTGTTAAAATTATTGAGCTAATATTTTATTTTTCTCACTGCATAAGCAATATTAAAAAGAATTTTCTTTCTATACTCCATGAAGTAAATAGGATTTATCCCCCTTCAATAGTGCAAAATTAAGTTCTGTAAATTTTTTCCTTTACGTTTTAATTTCAGTTAAATGTAATACATTCTGCAGCTGAAAATCATGGTGATCCAGTTTTTAAACAAACTCTGGAAACTATTGAACTTTCCTTCAAGGCTGGCGGTCTTATCAGTGATGTACTTCTGGAAGATTTCATTACTCAAAGAATAGTTAGAACACGACAACCACAGAACAGTTTTAAAGCTCGAGGACGTTCCACAGTTGATGGTTATCGAAGTCGCCAAAGCAAAACAGTTCGATCAAGATCCAATGTTATTTAGTCTCTTTAGGAATGTTTATTTTTGTGTTTAATAAATTCTACTCCAATTCTGAATAGAAATATGTAGGATTTTCTTTCTTATGATAGCATGCTATTAATTTCATTCATTAAATAATACATTTTTTTCATGACATCATGTTTCTTTATTGATTCTCTCTGGTAGTTTTTTTTATTTTGATTTTTATTCAATAAGTGTCTGAAACAGAATCAAGCCAGACAGAGAACTTCTCTATAATTTCAAAACCTACCTTGTGCCAATGCCACCATAAAATGCACCCAGACACTCTGCAAGACGGGTGTGTCACATTAGAAAAGGTTTCTTGCTGTAGAATCCATGTCAAAAATGAAATATCTTGAGTGAGGCATGGTTTTTCAACCCATCCAAGAGGGAAGTAATACTGATTCAATTTGCATTAACTCATCTAACCCCTGCCAGCTGACTTAAAAAAATAATGAGGATAATGAATTTAATGTGCAGTGGTGTGGAAAACGTTTGAAACAAACAAACAAGAATTTGAATTATCAAATATTTTGTTCTTTATTGAAAATTATTTGGATAAATGTTTAAAGGTTTCGTAGGAAATGATAACTATTCACTTAATCCAGTGTTGACATTTAAACTCTTTGATTTGTTAGTGTACATTAAATACAGGTTATAAAAAAACAATGACTTGTATAGTTTATTAACTAATTCTTTTGGTCAATACTTTATCTTTTCCATCAAAGAAAACAGTAGAAAACTTAAAGAAAGGAGACACTAAGGTACACAGAAGTAAATCAATAACTTTTGAAGAAGTTGTAATGCAAGTTTCCTGTAGCCATTTATCCAATAACATTTGCTGTTTTATGCACCATTTCCTGGGCACTGTTCCATGTCTTAATCACTTCAAGTATGTGGAATGGTCTGAGCATTGAGACACTTCACACTAGTGTACAAATTTTTCAGTGTTCTTTAGTGTGGAAATTTCTATTCTTTTCATAAGTTAGATATAGAGGTGGGGGTGTTAGTTTTTAGCTGTGTGTGTATGCATATTACCAAACCATTCAAAACAGTTCAGCTTTTTTGTTTTTACTCAAATTATTGTTATTTAAAGCAGAACTTTTGGTCATTTAGTTGATCTAAATGTTGATATTTTATTCTTCAGTTTGTTGTTTCTGATAGCATTTTAGTTGTAATTTCCCAAAGACATGTAGGCTGAACAAAATTATTATCTACTAAATTAACAAGTTGGTAGTTCTCATGGAAATAGTCTATCAGTTTGTATGACTTTGAACTGGGGTCATACAAGTCACGCCAGTTCGTTCTCCATAAACTGAATGCTTCTTCCTAAAAAAGAAAAATTAAATTGTTTTCAATATAGTGATTAAAAAACAATTAACTATAGTAAAAATATAACGATTTCTTTATATGTGTTTCTCTGGCTTAGGACATGGCAATATTTTGGTGGGATATGGGATGTAAGTTATGTAACAAGTGAATATAACTTCTTTTGTGGGGTAGTGTCAAAATGGGGTGTTAACTGCTAGAGTAAGAATAGGATAGTTAAAGTTCAGAGAGCTTTTACCTCTGTTGGCAACCAAATGTGTTTCTCTCCAAGTGAAAGGTAAATTGTATGATGCATGTGTACAAACTTCGATGTTGCATAGTAGTGAGATGAGGGCCCTGAATGTGAAGGCAGAAGAGGAATAAAGTTGGTATGCTCCACTGGCTGGGTGACAGAGCATTGGTGTATTGAGAGAGAAGTTGGGCATCAAAGGAACTAGATGCAGTGTGCAGGAGAGGAGACTGCTAGTTTGACTATGTGATGGATGGGGATGGTTGCATAAAGAAGTGCTGATCGCTTTAAGTGGAGGGAAATTGTGAAGAGGGGAAACGACTCAGGAAAACTTGGGGTGGATTATTGAAGGCCAATCTGAAAACACTGAACCTTAAGGAGATGACAGAGGAGCAAGATATGTGGTGCATTGCTGTACTTGAGAAGACTCGCCCACCACAACAAAATAGAGATCCTTAAACCAAGCAACACATAAAAAGTGTTGGTGCCATGTTAAAAGTACACTATGTGGAGTGATTGACATTAAAAAAGATATCCAACTGTAGAAACATGGCCTTGCCAGAGTTCCTGTCAAGCCATCTAACACATGCTAGTATGGAAAACGAATGATAAATGTTGATGATGATTACGGTTAGTTGACAATCGGTTCTTTTATTTTAGTTGTCCTGTACAATTGTCCAAACAATATATAAGTATCTAAGTTTGCAAAATTCCAGCCCAACATTGTTAGCTGTTAAAAGTATATGAACAGAAAATAATCATCATTTACCATCCCTATTTCATGCTGGCATGGGCTGGGTGGTTTGGCAGAATCCAACAGATCAGAGGACTGTTGAGCTCCAATCGTTTTTATGGATGGATGCTTTTCCTAATGCCAGCCACTTTATAAAGTGTATTGCATGCTTATAAAGAGAAATCTGATAATTTTTTGAAGAAGTTTAAATGAAATAATAAATCAGGGTAATGTTTTAGCATGCTATTTCATAATATTGACTTCTCACATTGGACAAAACCATAAATTTTGGATAAAGTATAGCCAATTATGTTGACCCAGTACTTGACAGCTACTTTATTTTATCCATTCTATGAAAAGCAAATTCAACTGGCAGGATTTGAACTTAGAGAATTAATACTGTCAGGTGTTTTGGTTGACACTGCTCTGTGTTATTTCATAATATTGAAAATACAAAATTGGCTCATCAGTTTAGATTGGCCAGTCTTGTGACATCTTGAAATATAGCTAGAAAGGAGAAGGACTATATGAAATAAGCAATTCTGAAAGTTTGTTTATAAAAATTTTTAAAATGGCAGGGTTCTGAATTAAGAAAAGGCAGGTTCAATATACAGTATTTCACCACATTCAAACCCATTGATACATAGACATAATTTTTTCGCTCATAGTCCAACTGGATAAATATAAAAGAAGTTCTGATCAGACATTTTACAGAATACTCATTCATTAGAAAATGGTTTTGCTTAACTTACTTTCCAAATTTTGAAAGCAATAGGATCAACAACAGTGGGCTGGATTATTTCCATTCCTGGAAATACTCCCCATGTAACAGCTATTGGTTGAGTTTCATCACAGTTGGTATAATCCATATCACCCTGGGACATACAAAAGATCAGTTTATACACTGAATTAGAGAAATACATAATAGTTCAGTTAGATTATTGAAGTGTTTAAGTTCAGTTGCTAAAATGAGTAAAGAATCTAACATTTTGGTTCCTTGTCCTTTCTCTCGAGAAGTAAAGAACAGAGATAGAGGGGAAAGTAGTATTGTTGCTTTAACTGCATCAATATTCTTGGAGTCCAGTTTTTATCCAGTGAAGTTATTATTTTGCAAGCATTCAATTTGACTGTGATAAACACAGAGCCTATACACCATAAGTTTTCATTTAAACCAATTGATCACAGTAAGCATGAAATGACCTTTCAAGTATAGTGCTGAAATTCACTTCAAATCCACTGCAGGTGTCTTGTTATATATTTCTGAATTTAATTTTAGGTGCCCATCACCATCAATTGCCAGGAATAGATACATGAATCAGTTGGAATTATTTCTTGAAATAGGGCAGAGTCTAGAAAGAGATCTAGTTCTAATCCATTTTATATTATAAAACCAAACTTAACCACTGTCATTTAAAAGTTCAATAGGATCTGAGAGACATTTGCTTTGTAAAAATTATTCACAGCTTATGGGCCTGCCTTGTCACGAATGTGAAGAGTATTTTGTATCCATTTTGCAGGACATATCTCCATAAAATACTTATTACTTGAATTAATGTAAATATTAATTATTCTAAAATATTTTCTGACAATTTCAAAAAGGTAATTAATAAATCGAAAACTTACCTGACTGTTCCCAATATGATAATTGACCTGAGGATAGTTAACTAAGAGTTTCTTCAAAACTTCGACATTTTCTTTTGAAGTGAAAAACTCAAGATAGGCCTTTAAGATATGGAAAAAAAGAAAGAAAAAAAGTTCTTTTTTTTGCAAAGGAAATATTCAAGAAAGATTTTATGCATGGTAGATCAATATATTCCTTTTAATATGTGAAACTAATACTGAGATTAATTAATTTGAACTAATACTGAGATTAATTTTCCACTTGTGCTAGCATGGGTAGTATATTTGATGATGATTTGCAAATACTGGATATTTTCTTTATTACTTTAAAAAAAATTGGCAGAACTTCTGGTCTTCTAATGCTCACTTGCATTGAATGTTTCAAATGTTCAGACAGGTCTAGTTAGAATGCTTGTTAGCAGGAGGAGATAGGGACAGGGAGAGAATTTATTTTTGCTAGACTGCAGATTTAAAAATCATTCTTTCTTTAGTCATGTTATTGCCAGTTGGTTGAGTCATTTGCTTGATTTTTCCTTATTAGAGGTATCCATCAATGGGTGGTCAGATATATTAACTACTAATGATCTAACCAGTGAGAACAATCTTTTGTTTCCACTTACAGTTGTGGAGTAAACTTAACCCTTCAATTTAACAAACCATGCCAGTCATGTCTAGGTTCCCAATCTCTACACAAACTTCAAAGAACCTTGTTATAAGCCAACCAGAGAACCTCTAAGTGGTCACTCGAACTGCCAGATATAACCATCAAATCTACCTTAAATTATATCCTGTTATTTAAAAAAAAGATAAGTTGCAGGTAATCATACACAATAATGACTAAAACAAGCTAAAAATACTCAAAATGGACCACTAAGATATGCTATGAGCAAGGTTTGCTGCTATGGCAAACTTTACTGAATATTTTTCTACATGTAGTTGTGTGAGCAAGAAAGGAATGAATGAACAGAGACAATGTAGGAAAGATGGGACTATACTCTTGTGGGAACGAAGCAACCTCACTAGTGCAGCTGCTGTTGACAGCTCATATTGCCATTGGTTAAATATTTTTGATCACATGTAAAGATTTTAAGCTTTGATATTAATTATAACCAATCTGTGATGGTCAAAAAAGAGCAAAGAAAAGTTCTGAAAATTTGGTTCATTCAACACATTGTTTTCTCTCTCCACAAGCATTAGATCTCCAACAAAGAACTCTATTGGGTCATGTTTGGATGTAGTTCAAGCTACCATTTTTCATCCAATGGAATAGCCACTTTTCGTGCAGTCATGCAATTCTTCAGTTCTTTCATGTTTAATATATATAGTAACTGGCGGTGCCCCAGTATGGCCACAGCTCATGAGCTGAAACTAGATAAAATGAAAAAATGATAGTCTGGATTTCTCGTTTACATACAGATTATCACCTTTGTGGTAGGGTTCTATGCCCCACTACAAACCCATAATAAAACAATTCTCTCACATTTGCATCTCACTCACTCTGTCTTTTTGTTGGTATGAGAAGAATGCTTTCACTCTTGAAGTATCCATGCTTCAATTGGACACATATATTATTGCCTCTCATTCTTTGAGTTAATATACACGAATATAAAGACACATACATGAATATCTTTATGTAATATAACTTTTGTTTATCAATCATTCAAATAGGGTTTTTCTGAACATGTTTCCTATCAATCATTTGTGATTAATAGATATGTTGATGATTAGCACACAATCTGTCTTTACAACCTCAAGTACATACTTAATAAACTCATATCATCAAAACATAGTGGGAAGAAAATAAGTTCTCTAGCACCCATAACATGGATAAAATTTATCCAGACATAATGAAATTGCTGGATACAGTACTCAGGTGCACTACAACTGAAAAAAAAAAAAGAGAGGCATTTGATGTACTGTTGGTGAGTTTCAGGAAGCATGGAAATTTTGTAGGATGTAGTGTCTGAACAGTTAACAACTAATACAGGTAGTTTATTCCATGCTTTAGCAATTCTGAGTGTGAAAAAATGTTTCTGGAAGTCATGGGTGCTGTGTTGTTTTTTGATTTTGTAAGCATGTCCGCAAGTGCTTGACATATGGAATTCTATAAGGTGCCCATGTTTGTTGTTGGAAAGATGGTGGATAATCTTGTGGGTGTCTACCAAGTCAATTGCCAGATGTCTGAGCTTTAATGTGTCCATATTCAGTGAAACAAGACATTCAGAGTATGGTAGATGCCTGATGATGGGTATTTGCTTGGTTGCATGTTTCTGGACAATTTCCAGGAGATTGATATGCTGAGCAAGATAGTCCAGACTGGTGATGCAAACTCTTAGTGTGGATGTACTATAGTCATACACAGTTTTAAATAGATAGCTGGAGAGTGGCTGACAAAAGTCTTACTGAGTGATGTTCAGACACCCTCAGACTTCTTGATTATCTTAGAGATGTGGTTTGTCCAATGCAGATCACTGTTTACAGTATTACTCAGATCACATTCACTAACGGATTTCTTAAGATTGGTGTTGTTGAGGGAGAATGTAAAAGTTGGGTTCTTATGAAGAGTATCCAAGCAAAGAAATCATGCCTAAAAGTAGAACATATACACAAGTCGTGATCCCTTACTCATCAAGGTGAGCAATAGTTTCAAATATGAACCAACTCATACTGTGACCTGTCCAACCCATAACATGGAAAAGCAAATGTAAAATGCTGCTGCTGTTGTTGCTGATAATGATCATGATGATGATGAACAATTACTTCCGAGTGTCCAGGCTCAACTGCAAGAATCTCAGAACATTACCACAGTACCATCTCTTCCATTTAACCCAGACAAACATAAAAAAAGCCACATATACACACAAGCTGCAGCAGCATCAGTAACTAAATTAGCTCCAAACACTGCTGGGATTATTCGTGATGTGTAACATCACAAATAATAAATGCAGAAAAGTAAATAACATCCATATTCTCCTCACCAAGTTCACCAAACTCGTTTCTTTCCTGGCCAGTGGGAGTCAGAGTTTGTTATGAAGAAGACCAGGTCACACCCAGGGGAGTAGAGTTAGTGATTGAAAAAGAGCAGTCAAATCGCCCTGTTTTTGTGAAGATGGTTTTAGAGATATCCAACCTCATAGCGAAGAAATAAGAATTATCAGATCTTCATCTGTTATCTTTCACTTGTTTCAGCCATTAGACTGCAGCCATGCTAGGGTGTCACCCTGAAGGATTTTAGTTGAGCAAATTGATTCCAGTACTTTTTTCTAAAGCCTGGTACTTACTCTATTGGTCTCTTTTGCTGAATTGTTAAGTTATGGCGATGTAAATACATCAACACCAGCTGCCAAGTGGTGGTGGGGGACAAACACAGACACAAACACACACACATACACACAATGGGCTTCTTTCAATTTTCATCAACATAAATCAAGGGTGCAGTAGAAAACACTTGCCCAAGGTGCCACACAGTGAGACTGAACCCAAACCATGTAGTTGGGAAGCAAACTTCTTTCCACATAGCCACACCTGCAAACATTATTTTATCTTCTCAACAGTAACAAGGAGGTGGTGGATTTTATTCGATTTTTCTTTTCATTTTTTTTTTGTGTGAAAGGGATTGGGTTTCTCTTTTTGAGAACCACTGTTCTAAGTGATTGTTCAACATATTTTCTCTCTCTTTAGTTAGGAGAGAAGAGAGTTACAGGACCTCTGTGACTGGTGTGAAGGAGGAAGGTATTCTCAAACCAGAAGTTTGGCTTGAATGTTTGCGATAGAAAAGACTTGTATCATGTGGTGGTAGTGGTGTTACCGGGTGACAAGTTAAGTCTACTTCTACCTGTTATCAGTGGTGGGTATGGTTCCACTAATCCGCTAACAGCTAATTAGCAAAGCTAACTTTTCATTTTAGCAGATTAGCATTTTTGCTAACTTTGGAAAACGTCAGCAGACCAATTAACTTCTGCTAAATTTAGTTCAGCTAACTTTAAGTCTGCTAACAAAATTCATACATTTGTTCTTGTCTGTTGTGGGCATGTCTCAAAGAGTCTGTCAGGCATGCTATTGGCTAACTATGTGTACACATGACAAGACATGACTGGTCAATGCAGCAGCAGCTAGCTGAACAGCGTTGTGTAATTCTGCAGTTTTGAGTTGTGTTCACTTATGATGTTGTCACGTTATAGACAGGCTTACAGTGTCAGCAGCAGCAGTGTATATTATCGGTTTATCAAGTTATTGTTTATTGTTATGGAAGGTGAAGACATTTTTATTCGGCCTATACAAAGAAAGCATGCCAGCCCAGTATTAGCGAGGCAGTTGCCCAAACTGCTGGCAATGACGTCTGTCAGTCTATGGTGGACAAAAAGATTGTAGACATGTTTGTCGACAACATGCTACTGCTGCATGTAGTGGAATCCTCCACCTTGGTCGGCCTGATCAAGATGCTGAACCCCAGCAAGACGTCGATGTCCCACCACACTCCAGGCAGGATGATCTTGGCCAGCCAAAAAACAGTTGGAGGAGTCTCTTACAAGATTTTTATAAATTAAAATTATACAAGGTTGTTAAATTATTATTATGGCGTGTTGTGATGTAAAGGAAGAAAAAGATGGAAGTGAAGAGAGAATTATGGTAGTCTTGCCTGTCGGTCCGGAAAAAGGGTCACTTTCAACATCCACGTGCTGTCTCAATCTCCAAGGTTCACTCCATGTCCATATGCGCTATCTTTCACTGTACAGTCTCACACGTCCGCTCTGATGTGCTGTCCGCTGCCCGACTGGCCCCCTCATGCTTCGCTGATGCTGCATGTCCACTGCAGCACTTCTGGTGGGATCCACAAGCCCCACTTCCGACAGGACATGTCTACTCCTTCACTTCTGATCCTTCGCTACAACACAGCCTGGCTCATAACACCACACGCCTCTCCACCCTGATCTGAAGATCATTCAACCAACCTGCCCACGTCCTCTTCTCAACCCTGACCACATGTCTTAATTTGTCTCGTAATCAGTCAACCAGCGAGGAGGGCACCGCTCCCTCTGTAACTTCAGGACTGGCCTCAGTTCCTGGCATATTACTGCCGGCTTCGTCCTCTTGTCCATTACTGTTGGCCCCATCCTGTCGCAGTGATGATCCTGCGCACATCCAAAACATGTTGTGACATGCCATCTACGGATACACTGTTCCTCGAATTCACAGAGGTTATTGTTCCTTTTCCCCACTGTGATGTGCACCGCGCATTTGGGGGCTTAACCCAGACTTCTCTGACCTGCACAAAGGCATGCTCTTTCTCTTCTGCGGGATGCGGTGATGCAGTACATAGATGCCTCCACTCGTACTTGAATATTGCCCTGTGTGGCCCTGACTCCCCAGCCTGTCCCGTCATGGGCGACATATTATACCGAAAAACGGCCTTGACCGGTGAGATGTGACACCTCTCTGCTATGGTCTTGATGATATGATGATGCCTCTCCACAACCCCATTGCCACTTGGCCAGTAATCCGCTCTGAAGAAACGGCTGACATGCCACTTGTCAAGCATTTCCCCCAGCACCTCCGAGTGAAAGGCAAGCAGCTCATCCACAGGGCCTCGTTCTAGGAATATTTCATTCAATATTCTTGTGATTTAAAGGAAGAAAAAGACGGAAGCGAAGAGAGAGTTACAGTAGTCTTAATTGTCAGTCTGGAAAAAGGGTCACTTTCAATATCCACGGACTGTCTCGATCTCCAAGGTTCACTCCACGTCCACTATCCGTTGCTGTACAGTCTCACACGTCTGCTCTGATGTGCTGTCCGCCACCCGACTAGCCCCTCGTGCTTTGCTGATGCCGCATGTCCACCGTGGCACTTCCAGTGGGATCCGCAGGCTCCACTTCCGACAGGACATGCCTACTCCCTCACTTCCAATCCTTCCTTACAACACAGCCTGGCTCATAACACCACATATACTTCATATTTTCTCAGTTAATGTAATAAAATGTATAATAGCTAATTGAAATAAATGTCATAATATATAATATAAGGTATACATACACACAAACACACACACACATATATATATATATATATATATATATATATATATATATATCACTCATGATTAAGTCTGCACAGCACAGTCAATCTTTAATGAAATAACAAATAAACGAACCTTAAGTTCTGAACTTATGAAATTCCGACCATCATTCCATCCCTCATCTCGGTTATTCATCACCCCCAACGCGTCACCTATCAAGGTAATGTCACAATTTTCAAAAGTTTAATAACGAGGCTTTAAATTATAAGCAGTATTTTTATGAATTTAGAACAGTCTCGTGACAAATGTTAAACTGGTTATAAGATACTATGAAAGAATGTCCTGCCTCTTTCCTATCCGAGAAAAATTGTACAAACCACTTGTTCACAGAAACTATTGCTGCTTGCGTGGAGATGCCGATGAGCGGCTCGTGTTTTTTTTTTTTGTAGGCCTTGATTATATTCTGCATCAGTTTATATATCATGACATTAAATTATTTCCTTGTTGGTTTTAAACTGCTGTTAGCCACCTTGATTATTTTATAATTTTCAGATCGTCATTTTGTGAAATCAGTCACTGATTCCAATGGCATTATCCATAATATTGACAGGAGTGAGTTGGCCTCTACCAACTGCGATGGAGTGACCATTACTGATGAGTATTAATTTCCTAAACGAAATTAACATGCTAATCTAATGCATCTTGCTTAAGAGTCTGGAGGGTTTTCTCCCCTGTCAGTACAAAGAAACCATATGCTTTTGTGGCTAAGGAGTCTACGACTTCTATTTCTAGCAATGCTGATAGTCGCTGCATCCTAAGCTTTTAACTTTACAACTTATGTCTCTTTACAATTTAACATTTTTTAATTACAGATTGCTCAAGGATGTCTCCTGGATGGCGATCGCTGTGGACTGTTGGTCGGCCCACGACAGGTCCTACCTGGGGTTGACGGCACACTGGCTGAACCCCAAAACCCGCACGAGACAACACGCTGTCCTGACCTGCTCTCGGCTCAGAAGACATCACACCTTTGATGTTCTCGCCCAGACCATGGAGGACATCCATCAAAAGTTCCATTTGCAAGACAAGGCAACCAGGACCACGACGGACAACGGTAAAAACTTTGTTAAGGCATTATTTATGTTGTGTTATAAACCCAAACTCGAATATCAAAGTTCAAAAGGTTTTAATCGACTAAAAATACAGCAATCTACAATACAAACAAAGATTGCTAAATTGTAAGCAAAACCAAACTTCAACGCAATAACAGTTTTATGCAGCAAGTTGCTACAGCCTCGACTAACTAAAACCAACACTGAACACGTCCTGCAGCAAACAGAACAGAACTCCGCGCAGTCGCACTGCAGGCATATAACAGCAATCAAGACAATCAAAATCACGTGATCAAAACAAAAATCGCAATACGTTGTTTGGTACAGAAGTTGAACTCTTGCCAGACATTTCTGAGGCTAGTGCCGATGCGGATGTGGAGGACGTGAATCCTAAGGCTGGGAATGTGGACAAAGTTGAGTACATCTCTGTTGATGCCATCCTTGACTAAACCTGCTAGTGCACATGAAGTGCACAGCCCATGCCTTCAACTTGGTAGCTAATGTGGATACCGACAAGGCTCTTGACAGCGCTTCGTTCAAGTCGGCCTAGAGGAAGGCCATGTCTAAGGCGCAGCGGCTGTGGAATCTGCAGAGCCGCAACACGGTGACGGTGCGTTGAAGAGGAGGCTGGTGGTTCCAAAAAGTACCAGATCGAACTCTACTTATGATTCTGTTGTTGTCCTCAACAACCCGCTGGAGAAGAATAGGGGAGCTGTCCACAGGTGATGACACAGCTGAAGCTACAGATCTTTACTGATTCTGATGTCGACTTCCTAATGCCTAATGTTGCCAAGGCAGTGGATAAAATCCAAAGGGTAGACCAGGATTATTTCGGGAGCCTTCTGCCAACTGTAGTGGTTACCGTCATGAAGTTGAAGAAGGCCAAGTTCAAACATCTCTTGAACTGCAGTCCTCTGGTAGACGCGATACTGGCAGGAATCACGAAAAGGTTTGGGATCCTCCTAGAAGACCTGGAGTGCCAACTAACCGCTACCTTCCACCACAAGTTTCGCCTGTTCTGGCTGGAGCAGTCAAGTTAGCAGAGTAACAAACGCCATGGAAACCGTCGTAGCGACAGCCCTAATGGAGACCAATGAAGAGGGCAACAGCACCACCAGCAATGAAGATGAGGAAGATGATTTCTTCAGAAACATCACTCGGCTCCGGAAGAGCATGAACCACAAGGTCACTGAAATCCAAGGCGCAAAACTTGGTGAAGACCTGGTTGGAGGCCATCTCGAAGAGGTCCTGACTGAAGTTGCGTTTTTGAGTGAGAAGGTCTTGATCAACCTGTTCACCAAGTATAACACGGCCATCCGATCCAGTGCTGCAGTCGAGCACCTATTCTCTAGAAGCAAAGATATTTTGAAGGCCTCTCAGATGGAAACTTTGAGAGGCTGATGTTTGTGAAGGGCAACCAGCATCATGTCGAGGTGATGGAGAAGGCTCAGCCAGAGTAGTACACCTTGATCATCATCCGATCTTGGCATGATACACCTTTTTGATTCGTTTAATACTTTTTGTACAGTAAATAAAGTGTATGTTGACTGAAAACTAATGTTTAATTTCATTTGTTCATTTAATTATTTGCGTACACCTTGATCATCATTTGATTTTGGCATGCTATACCTTTCTGGGAAGCTCTATGTCTAAGCTACAACATGAAAATTTCAGCTCTCTAAGTTTGTTTTTAGGGGTTTCAAAGCAAACCGAAACTAAATTTATGATAAAAGATAGTGACCATCATTTAGCGTTAGTTTCCGCTAATTTTTTTTTACCTGTTTAGTGGTTTAGCGTATGCGAAGCTAATTTTTTTTAGTTGGCGGATTAAGTTATCTGTGCTCACCACTGCCTGCTGTCTATAACAGTCAAATCTCCCTCAGACCACAACCAACTGTCTTACGAAGGGGCATATTGGATAATAATGGTTTTGGGTTCCCTAGATTTGGCAAAAAGGTGGGATGATCCAGGCTGGAATATTTTTTTCCCTGTAATTTTATTCGACCAAGGCTGATCTGAGGTTAAACAACAAAAGCTGGGCATATAAATGTAGATCCAGTGAGGAAGTCTCTACACAATTGCCCGAACTACCAAGAAATAACAGCCAAAATATCTCAAATCAGCCTTGTCGTAACAGAAAGATAAACGCATTGGAAAATGAAGTCATAGGTGCACTGTGCCTGGGAAAAGGACTGGATGGTCAAGACTCAGGTACCTTTAAGCAAAGGTCTGCTCGACCAAAAGTAAACTTATTGAGTTATGCAACAGTTGGCATACGAACGAATTAGTGAGGGAACCTGTAAACAGTAATTTTACTTGCTAGAAACAGCAGCCAAAAAACAAAAAAAAAAACAAAAACAAAAAAGCGGAGGACATTGAACAATGTAGTCCCTGATATACAAACTGTCTTTACAGTGACGTAGTGTAGAATGTACTGACCGCGCAGGCTACGTTGTGTCGTCACACGCTACCGTTAATAAAAGACTTCACTCATACCAAAATGAACAACTCTGCTATTCAGTGGTAAACTGGTTTTTATTTCACCACCCCGAAAGGATGAAAAGTAAAGTCGACCTCGGCGGAATTTGAACTCAGAACGATTTAGTCAGATGAAATGCCGCAAAGCCTTTTGTTCACCGTGCTTAAAGATTCTACCAGCTTGCCGCCCTTGTGATTTGACATTTTGGCACAAGGCCAGTAATTTTAGAGGATCGGCACTTCGTTTTATCGACTCTGAAAGGGTAAAAGGCAAAATTGACCTCGGCAGGATGTGAACTTAGAACGTGTAGTAACGCCTGCGCATGCGTAGTCTTACGCATGCGTAAAATTAAACAAGCAAGCGCTTCCCGCTCAATTCATTCTCTTTCTCGCTGGCCAGCGATTGAGCAAGGACGTGTGTTTAAAGCTGTCTCTACATCTTTCGGTCTTATACTCGACAGCTAGTTATTCTCACCTCTAAAGATGTATAACTAAAGATATGTATGTTTTACCAAGTAAATAAATGTTGTTTAAGTTGTTTAGTCTGGAGTTCAGCGTTCCGTCAATTTCTTTAATTTTATAGTAGAAAGTCAGGTATACAATCTAAAGGTGTATAACCCACTTTCTACTAAAAACGTAAAGATCCAGAAGAAATGCCACCAAGCATTTTGATCCTTCTAGCTCACCGCCCTACTAATAATAATCGTATACTTTCTTTATTGGCCACAAGATCTGCAAAAACCATATCTAGGACATTACAAAGGACAACGAGGATTTAAATAAACACGCGTACAAAATTAAAACAAATAAACAAACTTATAAGAATAAAATTTCCCAATAGGGGGGAAACGCCACACTGGTACGACTAAGGAACCTCACAAATCCCGAGTAACTCTACTACCTTTACTTTCCTTTCCAAGTGGAACTTGAAAAAACAAACAAACAAACAAACAAAAAACGATGAAAGCTAAACTGAAAAATAAACTGTCTGCCTTCAGTCTTTTCAGTTCCATCCACCACACAACCCTGCCATATTCATCAGTCAGGTAAAATAACTACTTCTCAAAACCTTCAGCTTCTGTAGAACTAGCTGCCAGGATCTTTATCCAACATTTCTATGATGTATCGTGCGAGGTGGAAGTTGTCGTGGGTAATTCTGTTTGGCATAGCGCATGCATCTTTTAATATGGAGCATGCACCTTACTCTAACACCGTGGCCAAAATCTTCAATTCTGTATTTAACAGAGTTAGGGGCCTGAAGTTCTTTTAATCATCCCCCTTGTTCGGGTTCTTTCTCAAATGCACCACACTAGTTTTCATAGGACTGGTATTCTCGGTTTCTGCTGCCAGTTGCAGTAGACATCTGTCATGAGGCTCCAGAACAAGTCTAGCATATGAACACGAAGCTCGTAGAGTAGACCATCCCGCTTCGACGACTTTCTCTTGTATCCAGCCATTACTTTCCATATTTCGTCAGGTTTTATCGGTCTTTCGCAGAACTTCTCATCCCTATTCAAGAGCCACAACAGACAGTTGAGGTTAGGAACATCTCTGGTTCACCGCCCGCCCCAAATAGTTGAGTGAAGTGCCATTAAAAAGCTGCACATATCTGCTTGGAATTGAGTTGTACACGCCATTCCCGATCTGTTAAAGACTGAGTTGGGGCTTTACTGTCACTTGGGACCATCGAACGACTTTCGTTCCATGCCTTATAGCCCTATCTCTGATAACGCAACATTCATGCTTAGCTTTGAAGAATCATTAAAGGTCAATCTCGCTGCCAACACGTCAGTCACAGTGCCTTTCCTAAACGCTTCTTCTAAGTTACTAAGTTGGCCTCTTTCTGGAATTTCTATAATCATTTTCTTACTAAACCTTATCAATTGTAATCAGTAAGCTATTTTCAGGGCAAACAATCATTGGCTGTTGACAATTTCTCCCGTCAACTCCCTCTTAACTAGTTCTTTAATCCAGTCACTGTAAACTTGGTGCAATGGGAAAGATGCGTTCAGTTTCCAGAAACCGGGTCCCTATCCACCGGTGGATAGGGACTTGGTTTCTAAGGTACAGGCCACAAATTTGTGGCCTGTACGTCAGCTGATTGGAAACAACTGAACAAGTCTGAGAGGCTTTCTCACACTCGTCTCCTATCAGCTAGCCACACACAATTAAGAAGTTCATCCGAGATGGCGTTTCAATTGCCCACTAACACTAAAGAGCGGAGTATTTCCTGGAAAATCTCCAGTTGCCTGAAGAAATTCGGCTGCTCCATACCAGCCGCGTCTAGAAAGACCGACTGTCTCAAGGTCCAGGCCATTTCGAAACAGCACTACCTCTTGCCCTACTACTCTGGGCCGAATAAGTGATGTAAAGATCTCGAAGTCGGCAAAAATTGGTGCTAAGGGCGTGTGTCTAGAATCCTCGCCGATAGCTATCACATCCAAACCTAGCAACCTGAAGTCAATGAGCAGGCGACTAGGCTTCCATGTTGATTTCAGGCTACGTGCATTTATACACTCTACTCTCAGAGCTGCCATGCTCGTGAAAAAGAGGAAGACGAAAAGTAAACGGGTTACTTACCCATTTGGTAGTCCTGTGGATCGAGTGACTTGGTTTACATGAAATTTTGGGCTTCCTTCAGAAGCCTACAGCTGCCCTTGCGCTGAAGCATCCTACATTCATTGGGGAAATTATCCCTCATTATATATATCTCACAAATTTGTACCACTTTGAAAGTAGTGCGCTTGTAGACCTTCTCTCTGTTTTAACGTTTTCTTTTAATGTAATAAGGGACATCAATTTTTGTATTTGTACTCCTTGTCAGCATAAAGTTTAGGCTAGGTGTGTTTTGTTAATGTTGTACTTGTGTGTCTGTCTGATGGTGCAACTCCTGCGTTTTTTTGTTTTTTTTTTGTTGGTGATTTTGGTGGTGGAGTTGTTGCCAATGTTTGGTACGGGTGTCATTTCAGGGATACAGTCGTGATTTAAAAAAGAGAAACTGCCGGAGAGCATATATAATTTTTTAAAAGTATTTTTGTTGTATTTTTTATTGTTAATTTTTTTGTTGTTTTTCCTTTTTACGAGATGAGATATCTATACCAGAAATATCTGATACGGGTTGGGGTAAAGGTGAAGGTATATATTTCACGCGTGCTCATATGTGTATGTGTTTGGAAGGGGAAGGGGATAGAGTATAAGGGAGGAGTTAAGTTGGAGATTTTTCTGGGTGCCAGGTTTTGCTTCTGTATTGTGGGTGTCATTGTTGCTGGTTTCCTGTCATTTGTAATATTAGCACCGGTACTGTTGTTCTTGTAGCTGCAGTTGCGGTTATTTGTGTTACTGTTGCTATTGCTACTGTTGTTGGTGTTGACCTTCTTCTCTTCACTACTACTATTGAGGCTGCATTATCAGCAGTAGTGGAAGTAGGGTGTCTCCTCTACCTTGTTTTTTGTAGAGGAAAAAAGTTCCGAAGTGGCCTTCTGCACAACACAAATGGCATCTTGACCTTCTTCCCCTACCCTTAAATATGCAGCTGGACTTCATTGGAAAGGCGTATAAGGCCTGGGATCTTCTCTACATCCTCCAATTTGATTTGGAGGAGGATCTACACTATAGTCCCAAGCCAAAACTCCGTCTCTGTTCGTTTTACGTCAAAGAGGATGTCACCTCCCTTCAAAGCAACACAGGCTAACTTCCACCAGATGGAAAGTCCCTCCATCTCTCCCTCTCTCTCATATATATACATATATATATATATATATATCGAAAAGTTCTCCCTAAATTCGATGGCTATAGGGTGAATTTATCTGTCGCATATAGGAACTATGGAGTACATCAGTGCGAGGGCTTTGCTCTCGAAGAAAGCCTCCATACTCCCGAACTGCTGTGCTCTGGTCACATGACCTATATCTACCCATATATCTTTGAGAGCTCTTTCCACCTGGATGTGTGTTGCCGCTTCTAGGCATCAGGTTTTAACCTGTAGACAGCGATACAACGCTGTTGAATCGGCTGTCATTTAAGGAGAGTGAGAAGTACTGTGTTGATTTCACTGCCTTTGGTGTTCCCCACCACTTAATTTTTTTATTATCATTCTTCTTTTCTTCTTTCTCCTTCCTCTTGTCGCTTTTGGTGTTGTAGCAATTGTCGTTGTTGCTAGTGTTTATAGGAAAGTGGTTATACACCATTAGGTGTACACCGCTTCCGTACATTAAATTCTGAAGAAACAACGGAACGCAGATTCTGAACTATCAACACAACAATATTTATTTACAGAGGAAATAGGCACCACTTCGCCCTTGGTTGCTGAGACGCCTTCTGAATGATTTCCGTGGTTATTTGTGAAGCTCTGGTGCTGACATGTGAGAGAGCTCTGTTGGACGTCTGACTTCTTCGTCGGCCGGCGAGAAAAGAGCGGTAACGTTTTAGATGTTGAACTCTACACATGCGCATGAGACTCTTCCCGTGTTCCTTCCGGAACTAGTCCCTGCGCATGCGTGGATAAGCTTACCGGACATGTCGTCTGCTAAGGCGTTACTACATGTTAAAAACGTTGTCCTTATTGTTGTTGCTATCATTGCTGTTGTTATTGTCGCTATTCTCGTGCAAATTTTCTCTCATAGAGCTGGTAATAGTATGAAAATTTCATGCTACCTCCTCGTTGAATTTGATAATGGGCAGTACCGACGCCATAATTCCAAACAAGAGAGAGGGGTAAAAAAAAAAAGAAAAAAAGACAGCCGAAAACTAATAAAATATTACAAAAATTGGTTGTTCCCTTCTTCATCCATTGAAGAAGGGGTCCTTAAAGTTTTAACAAAAATTTGCAACAGTAAGCTAATTATTTTCAGCAAAATTTAACAAACCTTTACGACCGATGGACGTGCGCAATAATGATAATTAACGTAATTCTTTCTATTATAGGTATAAGGCCTGAAATGTTTGGAGAGGGAACTAGTTGATTACATCGACCTCACTATTCAACAGATACTAATCTTTATCGTTCACGAAGGAATGAAAGGCAAAGTCGAACTCGGCGGAATTTGAACCCTGGAAGTGAAGCCGAGCGAAATGCTGCTAAGCATTTTGATCGAAGTGCTAACGTTTCTGTCAGTTCGTCGCCTTAAGAAATAATAATAATAATCCTTTCTACTATAGCCGCAAGGCCTATAGTAGAAAGGATCTTTGTTAACGATTCTGCCAGTTCACTGCCTTCAATGGTTTTAAATTTTGGCTCAAGGCCAGCAGGTTCGGAGGACGGGGTTAGTCAATTACAGTGTTCAACTGGTACTTATTTCATCGACTCCGAAAGGATGAAAGGCAAAGTTGACCTCAGCGGAATTTGAACTGAGAACGTAAAGACGAACGAAATACTGCTAAACATTTCGTTCGGTATGCTAACGATTCTGCCAGCTCGTCGCCTCAAATAATAATAATGGAACGGACTCTATTATTTTCCAAATTCACCTTGTTTGTATTCGCTATATTCTCCGTCAAAAACTTCCTGGAGGAAGAAGTTCTACTCATAGTTTTCTAGGCTCTCTGAGTTCAGTGAGATTGATGCAGTTGGTTCCTCTTGACGGAAGGAAAACGACTAGGCCTAGTGGTTAGTGTGAACCTGGGTGTGGAAGTAGATACACCGTTGGTGACGAGAAGAGTAGAGACAAATGGGTCGCAAATATCTGAATGATGGTGTCACGAGACCAACTAGTTCCGATAAGTAGAGGCAATTATAAATTGCGACAGAAAGAGGAAACACAAAAGACAACATACCTGTACGCCGGTGATCTGAATGCCATTATAAGCGACTACATCAGTCAGACAGCCCTTTTAGAGATGTGGTTTAGGATCCCTGCATGCGTAGAGCAGCATCACAGTCGAAAATGTGGGAGCAAATCCACTATTGTTGGTTTCAACATTTTGTAAAGGTTTAGCAGTTACTGAAGACCGAAGCAATTTCTGAAACAGTAGACAAGATCCAGTCTTTGTAACGCGATCTTTGTTATTCTGAGGTTGTAGTTTCGGCAGAAGAGATCAGTGAGCTAGCATTGAGAGCTCGAGTCACTTGCTGTTTATATTTAGAGAGAAAGACGCGATTGTGTTTCCATGATATGTGTAGTGACTACGCCTCTGTGCTGTTAAATGAGGTAAAATTGGCCCGATACCACTGGATAATGTTTTCGAGATCTTTGGAGACAGAATCAGTGCAGATTTGGCATCAGGTGTTGAAGCTGCTTCATGTAGATGAAACTTGTGTGTAGAGGGTTAGAGAAGAATGAGAATTGGTATCACCTGCGTAGGAGTGTGTGTTGTTTGCGGTGATAGCAAATTGGTGGTTGATGAATAGGATGAAGAGTGTGGGAGATAAATCCGAGCCTTCAGTCACACCAGACTTGTATAGAGTGTGTCATACAGAGCTTTATCAGTAGACGCTGTGATGCTACCATCTGCACTGTATTTCACATTTAAAGAAAAAGAAGAAAGAAAAATCTTACTCTGTGATAGTGCAATGTTTTCGGACCCGTCAAAACATGAATTATTTTATGTGCTGTATGTGCTCAGTATATTACTGGTTAACTTCGTGTATTGATCACTGAGCGAACTGGTCACTGCTGCTCAACTTAACATTATTAGTTTCAAAAGAAGCTTTGATGAATAATAGAAAACAAACAATTATTTTTCTGTTTGATCCTTATGACAATATGAATATGTAACGGTAATGTTTTTAGTTGAAGTCGAGGGTTACCAATTGTAATCGATGCCTGTTATGGTGCAACGTCGGAATTACCAATTGTAACGGTCAAACAATAATTGATAAACACTAGGATGGAACGTCGGAGTCGTCACCAATTTTAACGGCAAAGATTTATTGCAACGGCATATTGTAAGATGTAAAAGAGGAACAGTGATTGAAGTTTAAGAAATATTTTCTTAAGGGGGCCACATTTTTCATTAACGAAACACTTTGAAACTTGGAACACTGGTAGAATGTGTCATATAAAACATCTTTTTCTCTTAGTCTTCTTAAAAAAAAAAAAAGAAATCCAGAAGTTATTCCATGTTAAAGTTGTCGTATTTCTGTAATTTCAACCAATCACTGACGTCCATTCAGCCGATATACATTAAGTGCCGACTACATAAACAAACGATTCTGAAACAATTAACCCTAACCCTGGGGTTAGGGTTAGGGTTAAAGCAAATTTAAAATGAAAAAAGCAAATAAAACGAAGGTATGGAGATTAAATACGCTTTACATCGCTTAATCAGCCAAAGGAGTAAATATAAACAACTGAATACTTGTCAGTGATTGGTTGAAATTATCGAAATAAGACAATTTTTTACATGAAATAAATTCGAATACAAAAATATTTTTCTTTTCTATAACACAAAATAGATAAGTATACGAAGTTTGAAAGTCTTTCCGTACCAAAAACACTATGTAAAACATTAATGAAAAATGTGGCCCCCGTTTTAAAATAGATCCGAAAATATTTATTTACCGTTACTTCAATATATATGCAAAACGACGACAGGTTGGTATGTGTAACTAGTAAATGGAAAAGCATACGAGGTAATAAGAGTTAATTTCGGCCGGTATGTGTGTACACGATCTCATAGTAGTATATAGAGAGAGATATAGTAATGTTACAGAGAAAAGAAAGTGAGTGAGTCGAGGGAAATTGTCTCGCATAGTCGCTGATTGTAACTTTCTTTTTCCCTCTGGCCGTTTGGTGTCTAGTGGCTGCCTGCTTGTGGCCATGACTCTAGTTGTCCGTTCACACTCACTGACTTTGGCTTACAGAATTCTTGTTTTTATAACTATCCAAAACTAACCAGAAGGATAGACATATTGTTGAGAACAATGGATTTTGTTGGAGGTCTGTTATCTCCATTTCAGCCCTGGTGGGTTAGAAGGGTCAAGTGGCTAAGATATTATTCTGGCTTAGCGAAGGCATCTGGTAAATATAACTGCTGTCACTAACAGAAAAACTATTGTTCTACCATGAGAAAAGAGCTGTTGAACTGTTAAGTGAAATTTGGCGATCGAGGATCGAATCCACGCTATGCCTGCATGAAGCCACTACAAATATATTAATATATACAAAAGTAACTCTGTAACAAAATCACATTAGCATATGTAAGGTCGGCATCCAGTCTTGTATGCTTGTAGCAGAGAATATAATCTCAACAAGAAGGATTACTTGATTAAAGTTGAGGCAAAAGGGCAAACTGGCTATAAGAAGCTACCGAGTCTTCCATATCAACTGCTGAGCCATGTGTTTATTAATTTTTAGAGTTCCTCTTGTGCATAGTGTAAGACTTCTGTTGCTAACTTGCAACTTCAATCATGAAGTTAAGTATTCAGGAACAATGCTTTTTAGAAGCTTGCTTTATAATTACATCATTCGCCTACAAGCAAAAACATTGATGAAAGCGTTGTCTGCTTGCTTTTGTACCATCTGTACAAAATAGTTACTCTTTCTCGTAGCATGACTCGGGTGCCGACCTTACATATGCTAATGCGATTTTGTTACAGAGTTACTTTTGTATGTATTAATATATCTTTGAGAGTTCTTTCCACTTGGATGTGTTGCCGCTTTTAGGCATCGGGTTTTAACAGTGTGCTTGGTTATCTTTTAACAGACAGCTTAGCTTTGTATTTAATGCATCATTGATACAAAAAGAGAGAAACTACGTAGTAATTAAAAAGTTTGCTACCCTCTTTGAATTCAAATGTTACGTTTTCTTTATGTAGGTATTACACTGTGCTACTTTAGCGTGTGATTTACAAGGGAGATTACTTTAGGTTACTTTTTAGTTTACTTCTTAATTTCTAAAAACCCATAAGATGTTGGCTAAAGATTTTTATAATGTCATCAGTGACGAGACGAAGGCATTTACTTTTTACAAGAAACCAGCACTAAATTCATATAATTTCTTAAGAATAAGAAGGGTGTTACTTTAATGTGTGAGCTGCAACTTAAAGGGAGATTACTTTTTTTGTGTACAGAAAGTATAAAATTTTGTTTATCAGAAATCGCAACAGATTCAGAGTTCTTCGTACAGATACTTCTAAAAAAACGGAATAAAACTTTTAGAATACCTTTGATTATAGGTCTTTTCTATCAGCGTTAACCTTCGACTAAACAACAATACAGTAAATCATAGTATCGAATTATAATTAATTTACAAAGGTAAAATAGTCAGAGCGTCGGAAAATATTCTCTGCGATATTTCTTCAGGCTCTTCCCGTTCAAGGTTCAAATCCTGCTTTTCATCCCTCCAGAGTCAATGAAATAAAGAACACGTCTAGTACAGAGGTGAAATGGTATCTACTAGCCCTGTTCCCTCAAAACTGTTGTTTTTTATTTTTTCATCTTTTCAAAATGATGGGGGGAAGCTTTTTATGAAAAAAATTCATGAAAATTTATGATTTTTTCCATCCCCTCATCCGGACCGAATATGACCACTTGTTCTTGCACTACACGAAAATGTATCAGGAAGTTCGTAGGATGTACTAGAAACAACAGCTAAATCTCTCTTAAGTCATGCACCTTTTCTTCTGAAAATATTTTGGAAATTTTTTTCTTTTTTTTTACCGAAAGACTTTCCCCATTATTTGTAAGTGCCCCCTCCTCTAAATTGGCCAAAATCGCTCCGGATGGATTTGAGGATATGAGGGGGGAAATCATAAAGCTTCAAAAATTTCCCCTATTTCGAAGGTCGTGGTAAAAAATAAGAAATCTGAAAACTCCCCGTCAAAACAGAGAAAATCCAACTTATGTAGGCGTCCTGATCCGAAATTCTACCAAGGGTAGAGAACTTTTTGCTAGCATTCGTATCTCAATCCGCCTGCCGAAAATCTATATGAAAAACAGTTTAACTCTTAAAACTACTACTTTTCTATTCTAGGCACAAGGCCCGAAATTTTTGGTTAGATCGACCCAGTTCGCAACTGGTACTTAATTTATCGACCCCGAAAGGATGAAAGGCAAAGTCAACCTTGGAGGAATTTGAACTCAGAATGTAAAGACAGACAAACTGCGTATATCTGAATTTGTAAAATTAAAGATTCATTATTGTTTTCGACACGAATGTATCACGATATGTTTATTATTCATGCAATTCGTCCTTGCTGTAACAGTCGCTCGGCCTATATAAAGCAGCTAAATCTCGCTCAAATTGTAGCTTACTATTTTTAAAAAGAGAAGAAAGTAGATAGTATAGTCCTGTTGTTAGCACTCCGTCGCTTACGACGTCGAGGGTTCCAGTTGATCCGATCAACGGAACAGTCTGCTCGTGAAATTAACGTGCAAGTGGCTGAGCACTCCACAGACACGTGTACCCTTAACGTAGTTCTCGGGGATATTCAGCGTGACAAGGCTGACCCTTTGAATTACAGGTACGACAGAAACAGGAAGTAGGAGTGAGAGAAAGTTGTGGTGAAAGAGTACCGAAGGGCTAGTCACCACCACCCTGCCGGAGCCTCGTGGAACTTTAGGTGTTTTCGCTCAATAAACACTCACAACGCCCAGTCTGGGAATCGAAACTACGATCCTATGACCGCGAGTCTGCTGCCCTAACCACTGGGCCATTGCGCCTCCGCAGTATAGTCCTAGATACTTCTAAAAAGCACTTCATGGCTGGAATTCCTTTGATCATACGACTAGTCACTCAGAGAGATGTGAAGCTAAGCAACAAGATATTTGGATTACAATTCCATACTTAGAAATTGCTCGCTTATACAGATTTTATTATTGAATCTAAGTTAGCGAAAATTTTATGAGGTCCGACTTGAGGACAAAACCTCAAGATTGATAGATAGAGACACAACCGATTACGTCGACCTCCATCCTCGCTATAAACCTGATACTTATTGAAAATATAAATTCTGTTGAGGTTTAGAACTATAATGCAGAGGAGGGGTGGAGCATGATTTTGAAGGACATTTACAAAAACCCAGTAAAAATACAAATTAATAATAATTTGATGCTATAATTTACTTCAGAAGAAATTTAAACAAACATTTTGAGTATAAATTATGTATAGGTTGTTTTTTCTTTTATACGATCTCTTTGTGTTCAAAAAAAGAGGTGCGGTCAGTTTCAATACTTATATTAGGATCTTGCCTAGAACTGAGCTGCACCTTTCTTGCGGAGGCATTGTACATACAGCCACTGTTATTAATGGCGTGGGTAAATTGGACAAATCAATTTGCGTAAATAACATATTCTTGGCAGCTAGCCCGATTACTGAATTACTTACACGTTAGCAATGTTATATTTGAGTGTAATAATGTTCTATTGTTCACACAGTTTTTGTGGAAAGACAAGTTGCTTGTATCTGACCAATGTTTAATATACATCTACACTGTCGGCTGTCTATAGATTTAAAGATTTACTCTATAGGCCATTGTAGTTTCATAATATAATACTGTTACCGATTTACTGAATCTTTTAATGATAGTGGCAATGTTTCTGGGAAATGAGGGTATTCAATTGTTAATGAGATTCCAATGTAAGAATCGAAATCAATGTAGCTGATTTCTCTCTTTTCTGCCCACAAAGAGTTTTTTTTGAAAAGACAAGCTGTTCACATATATCCTGCTTCAGTTGCATATGCAGTGTTGATTATAATATATAGATTTACAGTATTTTGTAATACATTAATCGCATCAAAACAGTAGTTAACGCATCCGTAATTTTATAATTCTCACCGCTTTTAAGAGAGAACTATAATCAATTATAATAGTAAAAATACCATTCGCATTTAGGAATGCTTTATATTCCTATCATGTATTGGGAATCTACTTGGTACATGATAGGTAATTTACTGATCCCGGAACCATGAAAAGCAAAGTCGACATCGGGAAGATTTGAGCTCAGAACATAAAGGATCTTACCTTTTTCAGCGTCTTATTCCGTTTAATTTCGAATGCAGTAACTCTCATCTACACCGCAACATTAAGGATGTGTGATAGCGCGACAATCATTAACAGTGACATCTCATTAAGTGGCATTTGGTTTTAGCGCAAGCGCAAAGCGTGAGTCCATTGGTACTCTTCCCATCATCCTTAGATAATGCCATTGACTCAGAATTGAGAGGATACTTAACTGTGTTTGTTTATCTTGTTGTAGTGAGCAAAACGACGAACATTCAGTCGATAATCCGCTAAAAGCTCCTGTACCGAGGGGTTGGTCACGCTGACACGCCATTCTTCCGCACGAATCGGCCCCCAACTACGAGAGCAATGGAAATGCAGAGTTTATCCGGGCTAAGTGAATCACCGATGTCTGCCACAGGCAAAGTGTCAACCCAATCTCCAGAAAATTTGGAACGTGCAGAAAATAAGAGACACCTTGAATACTTATTAAAGAGTCGAAAACATAAGAAACATTTACGTAAACCCTTGAATCATTTGGCCAACGCAGCTTGGGTAAGAAATTTTGAAGCGAGTTTAACATTGACCACACTTTCGAGTTTCTCACGAGATCGTCAAAAAGTTGCAAGGATGTCTAGAATCTAAACGAGGGACTAGACTTCAGTTTGCAAACTAACTTATGGATCAGTAAATAATTTCTAAGATTAAAAAGCTTTGATGAAGCTCAATTACATCAAGGTCTTTGAGTAGCTACTTAAGCTTTGACGTTTTGGTTCCAAAGTAAGATAAAAAAAATTGAAGAGGTCATCTATAAGATATCGGGGGCGAATATCATTAGTTCAGGGAGTAAACAGTGCAGATTGATAACTTATGTTTATTCAGATTCTATTTCTGATATAGTTGTCGTAAGTTTTAGTTAAAACAGTTTTAAGTGCAATACACGAGCGAGCCTCTGAATATTGGGTGTGTGGGAAATTATAATACCATTTTAAAAATTTGTTGTCACTCTTCCGTTGAAATTATTATTTTTTTGGCTTTTTTCATAGTTAGGGCGGAGATCACGTGATGCCATAACGCAGTAGTCGTGATTCTGCACGCTTTCGTGGACGTTCCCTCATCCATAAACATATTGTTTGACATTAATTTATGCTGACTAATATGAAAGTAAATTGTCACGCAACGTTTATATAACATAATGGACATGATATTGAAACTGGTGTTTACTGTGAACAGTGTACGACTAACAAAAGTTAACAGATCTCTATTTAATATCAGAAACAATTTAACTAGACTGAGACTAATTACAAAATCTTAACTAGATTAATCGCTGGCAATAAAAGGAAACAATAGTCAATGGGAACAAACAACAAAAGGTGATTTTTCGGGCAAGGCAGCGAGCAATTTTTGAAGGGTATAGTTACTGGTAGTGGTTCTATTGGCCTGAACAACGGTGGAAAACTAGGGCAACCTTAATGGGATTTGATCATAGAATTTTATGTCTTCATTATCAAGAAAGGAAGATAATAGTATTGGACAAAAACAGCTTTAAAAAATGCCTCTCCACAACCCTCTACTGAGTTTTTAGTAGAGGCTTAAAATTTTGGCACAAGGTCAGAGAAGGGGAAATCGATTACACAAAGCTCAGTGCTCAATTGGTATTATTTTATTAATCTCGAAAGGATGCAAAGCCAATCTGACCTCGGCGCGATTTGAACACAGAAAGCAATAAGTCGGGAAAAATACCCAAAGCATTTTATCCGAAGCGCTAACGATTTTGGCAGCGTGCTGCCCTAAAGGTTTCATATTTTGGCACAAGCCAGTAACTTTGAGGATGAAAGCTAGAGTCGACCCTGGCAGAATTTGAGCCCAGAATGTAAAGGTGGACGGAATGCCGCCAAGCATTTAGCCTGGTGCGTTAACGATTCTGCCAGCTCGCAGCCTTAATAATAATAATCATCTTTTTTACTATAAGCGCAAGGCCTGAAATTTGTAGGGAGGAGGGGCAGTCGATTAGATTGACCTCTGTACACAACTGGTATTTAATTTATCGACCCCGAAAGGATGAAAGGCGAAGTCAACCTCGGGGGATTTGAACTTAGACAGTAAAGAAGGACGAAATGCCGCTAGGTATTTTACTCGGTGTGGTTATGATTCTACCAGCTCGCCACCTTCTTGATAATAATAATAATAATAATAATAATAATAATAATAATAATCACTAATTCTTGTTTAATGGTCACAAGGGCTAATATAAATTAAAAACATGTAAGGACAAAGACAGGACGAAGGGTACAAAGGGTTTTGTCCGAAAAGAAAACGTTCGTGTAAACAATAATAACAGCGAAAATATAACAAATAAAACTCCCAATAGGGGGAGGCGCTTTGAAAGGTTACACGTGGAAAAACCCATAAAAGCCACGGGCGCCTGATCAGGAGGGCTAGAGAGCCCCTTCTCCTTTTATATTACCTTTTTTTACAGGTGTAACCTCAGAATTGGTCCGTTCATACCGGCCATTTTACCAACAGTCACCCACCTTTCAATAAATTTGCTATGAGACAGCACTTCCCTCTCTACTCTCATCTTCCTTGTCAAGTGGAACTTGAAAAAGTTGATGAGGCCTTGGCCAAAGAGGAAAGTGTCTGACTTTAGCCCTTTCAAATGGGTCCACCATACCACCTCTTTCGCTACAGCTACTTGACAAAGGAAAATTGCCTTATCCTCCCGGTTAAAGGAGGTCGGCGGGTCAATCTTCACTATGGATAAAACTGATAGCCGGATCCGTCCTACACGCGACAGTAGCTGTTCGGCATAAACCCACAAGTCAGCAATACTCGGGTACTGGACGAGTGCGTGCAGAACGGTTTCGTCGTCTTGAGCGCACCCCGGGCAGGCCCGGCTGACGGCACTTCCGTGCCGGTAGAGTTTATCTCGAACAAGCAGCGCCCCTCGATAGCACTGCCAGGCGAGGGACCTTTGGAAGTTATCCATGGGCCCCGGCCCGAAAGTTCTCCCGAACAGACTGTTTAGCTGATTATCGTCGACGCCTAGAGTTTCCCCGAGAACGTCGTCGCCCTTTTCCTCCACTAAGCCTCTATGGAACGCTGGAGTGGAACTACTACCGATCGCATTGCCCGCCTGGCTGAGGGCGGTGAGAATTTGGCGGCACTCGAGGTGCCAAGCGCCCTTTCTCGGTCTACGTTTGATCCAAGATTGCAGCTCTGTCAAAGAGACGAGCTGTGGAAAATCGTGTCCACGTCCAGGAAACGTTTAAGATGCCATAGCCTGAGCGCATGTTTGCGCATCAGCAACCACAGCATGCCAAGGCCTCCGTTCAGCGGCTGTTGACAGCAGATGGAGCGCCTGACCAGTGGTACCTGACCCTTCCACAGAAAGTCGAAGAGTAAGCGCATCAGCTTGGTTAACCAGCAGTCGGGACAAGGAACGACGGGTAATCGGTAATAGATGACGGATGCGATGTACGCATTCGCCACCTCCAATGATAATAGTAATAATAATCTGCTTGTTCGTTCGTTCATACGTTACACTATGGTTTGTTTGAAAGATGAAGAAGGAGAGTGAGTGAGAAAGCAGATAACCAGTGGTTGCATTGCGCTGTCACTTTCGGTATTAGTGGAAGTGAGGGGTGAAAAGGAAGAGAAAAAAAGAACTGTTAACATGAAGAAGGGAATCAGATGGTTAAAATGTTTGTTGAGTTAAGTGGTAGAGAGGAGAGAAGAGAGACAGTGCTTAGCAGCGGGAAATTTTATAATATAATATATTATTATGAATGGACGTGAAAAAACTTAGCAAAATAGCCGTGAGTGTTATTTTTTAAAAATTTGCAATGGAATTGAAACTAATCATGTAAATAAAAACATTGTGTATATTCTCTATGTCGTTTTGTGCACATCAATAGTATATAATGTAAAGTAATTATGATGAAATATTGCATAATAAGGAATCCGCAGTAATATATTGATCTTGCAGTCTCAACCGAATTAAACACTAACGAATGATATGTGTACTAAGCATTGTATAAATTGTCAATGTATATTTTTGCATTATTTATTGCACACGCAACAAGATTTATATGCAATAAAATGCATATCCTTTCTTTCTTAAATAACTCCTTTCAACTTTTTTTCCATTCCGTAGAATTTCCACGGGTCCCGCAAGTAATAATAATTCTTTCTACTATAGGCACAAGTCCTGAAATTTTGGGAGGGGTAAATTAATTTCCTCGACCTCAATTCTTTATTTATTTCATCAATCCCAATTCTGTACTTATTTCATCGACCCCGAAAGAATGAAAGACAAGTCAACCTAATAATGAAGGTCAAAAGAATAAGAATGATCAACTTTATCAAGATCCTATCATACAGCATGTACGGTATTTTGTGTTGTCTAGATCATTGCCGTTGCGATATCAAAAGTTACAAATGTTATATCACCAGTAGTGTGGAGGCGCAATGGCAGCGGACTCGCGGTTTCGATTCCAAGACCGGGCGTTGTGAGTGTTTATTGAGCGGAAACACCTAAAGCTCCACGAGGCTCCGGAAGGGGATGGTGGCGAATCCTGCTGTACTCCTCCACCACAACTTTCTCTCACTCTTACTTCCTGTTTCTGTTGTGCCTGTAATTCAAAGGGTCAGCCTTGTCACACTGTGTCACGCTGAATATCCCCGAGAACTACGTTAAGGGTACACGTGTCTGTGGAGTGCTCAGCCACTTGCACGTTAATTTCACGAGCAGGCTGTTCCGTTGATCGGATCAACTGGAACTCTCGACGGAGTGCCAACAACAACAATCACCAGTAGTTTAAAAAAAGTTACGCAAACGGTTACGGGAATAGTTTTGATGATGATGGTGGTCTCTCGTAGTCCGAGAAAGACGGTTCTGCAATTTCTTGCTGGACAACTTGCGCAAATAATTCGTTTATAGTGACCAAATGTTTGTCCTGAACATTAGCTCACTCCCTCCGTTAAATCAACGCTATCTGAATGGGTGCACGGTGTACCACTCGTCAGGTGTCGAAGTGACCGCAGAGTAACGTGAGAGATGTTTTGCTCAAGACCTTAACGCACTACCCGGTCCAGGAACTGAAACTACGACCTAGCAATCGTGAATGCAATACCCTAACCACTAAGCCATGCGCCCTCACATGGGGAAAAATCTTAAACACTCTTTATCTCACTACGAAACTTAGTTTTTATCATATCATCTAAAAGTTAGACTATATGATAAGCATAATATAATAAGGGCAAACCCTTTAGTATTTGAATGAGGTAACAGATCAGTCTCCCCTATTTAACCTCTGACCTGTTCGCCACTAGTATTTTACTCTACGATTCCGCTCTCTCTCTCTCTCTCTCTCTCACACACACACACACACAAACACAGAACCTACAACCACAAGCACACGAAGGGACCTCTACAAGATCGTTCAACCTGGTAGAAACAGTAATTCTTTTTCGTCAAATCACACTCTGCTTATCAAAAAAAAAAAAAGGAGGGGGAGGCACATTGAGTAATGCAGTCCCCGATATAGAAGAAGACGAGGCAACTACGACTGGAAAATCTTTGATTTTTAAATCTGTTCAGTTAGGACTGTTCTGGGACTGAATAATAGCTCTCAGATGATTCACCTCTGTACAGACGAACAACACTGCTTATAACATGAAAGAAAATTACCTACCATCACCACCACCACCACCACCATCAACAACGTTCCTACATGGTTGCTCCACCGACTAAATTTTCCTGAAATCACATCCTATGTCACCCTCATTTTATATCTTTTTTTCCATGCTGGCATAGGTTAAATGGACCATCACAACCTGCATTACATTGCCCACATATCATTAGAGAAAATGGGCTAACTGTGGTTATTGTGAATGTCATAGATGCCTTTTATTGTGCCACTGGCACTAAGAAGTTGACCCAAGTGAGAACCTTGTATTAGTTCTTATTTGAAATTATTGTCCTCCTAAACAGTAAGCCTGCAATGCAACTTAAATACCATGTCCTATAGCATATGTTCCATTTTTGGCATCTCTTCTCTTGGAACTCTTTCTATTAGAAATCAATTTACAGAGTGAAGTAGATGCATTTTTATCGTGTCACTGGCACTAGGGATGTTGTCAAAGAGTATCTTAGTTTCTGAATCAGTTATTATTAGGAGTTGTCCCTCTCCTAGATAGAAAACTGTAATGCAGTTTGGGGAGTGTGTGTTTCAACCGTCTTACAAGAGAGAAAAAAAAAACACACATTGGATGATGTATATTTAGACTTATGCCCAACCCCCAAAGTTTGGATAGTCATGGCTGGAATGCTTTTGACCAAAAGCCTGCTTGATCAGGGTTAATGATCAACAAAAATACCAACTACCTGATGATCAGCTACCTCTGCAATATGACTATCAAATTGTAGCTGGGTCTTCTGAGTTTTTCCCAAGATTAACTCCACTAAGTTTGCAGAATCTTACTAGACATCACTCAGCCAAAATGTCTCTGTAAGTAGCCTTCCTGCCAGAAGGTTCATTATATTTATTGCTTGTTTTGCTTTCAATTGAAACTACATGTATGCAACGTAACTCCTCTCAAACTCTCCATCATTCCACTTGTCTTACTATCATGTACAGATACCAAATGAAGAAAAACAAATTCCATTTATTTCAACCAAGATGACCAACTCTGATGGTATCTTTTCTACTGCTCTTAAACACTATATCTCAAAACCAGCTCCTATGTTTACCAAGTTCTCTTTCTACAGTGATCTACTCCAACCAATGGAGACAAAATACAGTATATACCATTCCTAAGATCAATGTTTATGACCTTGCCAACTATTATGCTATCTCCCTCACTTCCTACACCTCAAAGATATTGGAAACATTTAAAAAAATTACTTTAATTATCATCTTCAGTTCTTTTCTTCTCAGTAACCTTATGATAAGTTCCAGTAAAGTTAGATCTACTGGAGGTACTTGATCTATTGTCCCTGAGAACTTCAGTAAAAACTATGTTGTTGCACTTGACATATTTCAACAAATCTTTTAACCACTTCTGTAATGAGAAGTTGTCTAGCTAACCTTCCCTTCCACAGACTATATCTATTTCTCATTTTTTAGATTGCAAGTTTCTTGTTAGACCAATCTGCTGCAATGCATACTGGCAACCTTTCGACCTACATCTATCTAAAAGCTTTGATATAGTATAGTTTAATTAGGACTTGTGCACTTTTCATTTTATACTTTACCAATCTATTTGTCATAATTTCTAACCATGTAGATGTCATTACTCTTAACTTCTTTTTAACCTTATGCATATGGGTACAATCCATATACAACTTAACACTTCAAGCTCTAGTATGAGTTGTCAAGGTTGCATGTGGATAGTGCTTGGACTGGCATGTACTTATTTCATAAGTAGAAACATTTCAGTGAGGACACTATAGTCTCAACAGCAGAAAAAGAGAATATAATCCATTTTTGACACTTTTACAAAACTATATTAGTGCTATTACAAGAAACCATTTAACTGAATGGCAGAGTCACTCCACTTATATCCACTTTTTTTTTTGCCTCTTATACTGTTAATGCAACTAGCAAGCTGCAAATTACCTCCATTCATTATTTCTTTTGTTTCTCACCAGTAGACATTATAGTAAATATTTTGCTCAATCATTCTTTCAAAGAACTGAAACCTTCTGGAATTCTTTCCTTGTCCACTTTTTACTGCAGTCATCAACTAATCGTTGATCCAACTTAACATTAATCTCACCAACTTGAAGAGTCTAAAAAAGGTCATACACAATGCTCTATCTCACCCTTTGACAAATCATGAAAATATTAATACAATGGTCATTCCAGCTGTGTGATTCACATCTGGGATTACAACAATGAATACTTATGGGTAACCTATATTGTAACCCCAGACATAAATCACAGACTTAACTGATTAAGTCTATAATTATACAGGGTGTCCATAAAGTCTGGGTATATGGAGTAAATAATATCATAACATAAACAATTAAATATAAGAAATAATAATTTCTTAAAGTATGTGTTAATCCCCATGTGGGTACATGAAGTAAATAAAATCATAACATAAACAATTAAATATAAGAAATAATAATTTCTTAAAGTATGTGTTAATCCCCATGTACCCAGACTTTGTGGACACCCTGTAGTATATAATTGTGTTTATATAACGTGAATAATGATTAATAATGTTAAGTTACAACAGAATGATGACTGATGATGGTTAAGTTTCACTTGTGATCCAACATGAATTGCAGTAATCAGATATACCATGGATTGTAAGATGTCAAAATAATTAATCTCTACTGTAACATCAAAGATTGTGCTATACATGTTATTAGTTAAGAATTACCCTATCCTAGTGGATATAACATGGATTAAGTCTCTTCAAGAAAGGTGATAATGTTTAGATCAGTTGTTTACAAAAATAATTCACAAAAGTGTTTATTAAAGCACTGAGGTTATCAGACATATTATTAAAAAGGTTGTCACAACACTGGTTTACATCAGATGGTTATACAAGAAATATAGAATTAGTTGTAGAGTGATTTCATCAGAGGAAAACACAATGGGGTTAATTTCAACAGTTTCATCGACAGGTAGAATAAGTTATATAAAAGCACTGTATACAGGTTACCTTAGTAGACATATATAGTGGTTACATCAGAGAACCAGCAATGGTTACACAAATAATTCCATTGGAGAAATTTTATAGGGATAATAATACAAATTACTCAGATGGGTTACGTAGTAGTTGCAGCATTAGTTACATCATAAAAGTTACAGTGAGTACATCATAGAGATAACACAGAAATTACAACACACACAGTGGTTATATGAAAAGGAATACAACAGCGTCTCCAACAGGAAAGGGGTTACAACAAGGATTACAGCAATATGAATTTACAAGGGTGTATCTGGTGCAAGACAGGGGCTAAAATGCCCACTGAAATGATATTCTCCTATGTCTTTATAGAATGTAAGGAATGTACAATAAGTCAGCTGAAAAGTTCATTGGCTGAACAAGATACTCTCATGGATTGTGACCAAATAAGGTTTATTTTTCAACATAGTCCTCCTTGTGGTCCACACAGTTCTTCCATCGGTGTTGCAGTGCTTGGATCCCATTGGCAAAGAAGCTTTCATCCTGTTTCTCAAAAAAGTTATCAACGACAGTTATGATTTCATCATCACTACAATGCTGGTTCCCAGCCAAGTGTTTTTTCATGTTGGGGAATAGATGATAATTAGATGGTGCCAAATCAGGAAAAAACTGGGAGTGATCAATCAGTTCAAAGCCACAGTCACGCACAGCAGCCATTGAAACAAAAGACTTATGTGCTGGTGCACTGTCCCAATGAAACAAGACCCCTTTCATCAGTTTTCTTGATAGCCTTTTGTAACTGTTCCAGCAAGTTGGCATAGTACTTTTCATTGATGGTGTGGTTCTTTTGTAGATAATCAATAAACACAATGCCTTTTGCATCCCATAAAACTGAGGCCATCACCTTTCCTGTAGATGAAACAACCTGGCCTTCTTTGGAGCAGCTGAGGAGAGTTGTCTTCATTGCATGGATTGTTTCTTTATCTCTGGCTCAACGTGATCAATCCAACACTCATCCTGGGTTAGAAAATGTTCAAGGAAACCAGTTGGAAATGTCTCAAACAATGTCAGATTTTCCCATGATGTGATCAGCCTGGCGAGCTTTTGATGAGGTGTTAGAAGACTTGGCAGCCACTGAGCAGAAACCTTCATTATGCTAAGTTCATTGTGCAGAATATTCTCAACCCTCTCATGACATATGCTAATAGCATTGTCTGTTTGGTTTATAGTCAATTGCCTCTCATTCATCACCTTGTGATGAACATGATCAATGTTTTCCTTGGTGGTGGCAGTTGCAGACATTGGATCATCAAGACTCTCCCCTCCTGAATTCAGCAGAGCCCACTTTTGCACTGTCAATAAAACTGGCGAGTCCATGTCAGCATGAATGTTGCTGTTGTTGCGGGGGTGGGGGCTTAAACCTTTTTTCTTCAGGTACTTGGTAATATCACAATGCCAAATTTTGTCCATTTTCAGGAAGTTACTACTAATTACTTTTGAGTTTACTTTGAACAGTCAGATGTCAGTTTATCAAGAAAGAAACAAGGCATTTATTAATAAGAAGAGCTGAAAGTGATGCATGCAAAATTTCACAGCTCTGGCCTTATTCCTTCATAGTCAGTCTATGAACTTTTCAGCTCACCCTTGTGTGTAGAAGTTAAGGGTGTTAACATCATTGTTGATGTTAAGGTATTGTGGGAAACATTTAGCAGCATGGTTTTGTTGATGCTGTTGCTTGAATTAAAAGGATATTTTAAAGTAAATATGGGGGCCAAACAAAGTGATATTATTGTTAGTATTTGAAAAAAAATGTAAGAAATGTGTGGCTGCATTACACACATTTTTTTATGTGTTAAAGAATTTTAGAAAATATGAAAACAGCAAGGTAATGGTTATGTCTTAACATTATTACTAATGTTGGTGGAAAAAGAGATTGATCACTATGAAGAACCAAATACTGTTTATAGAGGAATCATAATCTTCTCTTAGTATACATATTTAGAACACAAGGAGAAGAATATGTTAATTACCTTTTGATAGACATATCCATCGGGGTTTCCCCAACCAAATATTGGATGGGTTGAACTAAACCCATTTATAGCTGGCTGAGAATTTATGGTCAAAACACCATTTTTGTTCAGATATGCCAACTGGTCTGATATTAAAGAAGTTTCAGTAGACAAGACATCATCACTCCAAGGTATGTGTGTTACCTGTAAAAGCAGTTTCATTTAAAAGTGGAAACAAATTCTAAGTTATTTTTCTGATCTCACAAAAGAAAAAAAAAAAAAAAAATTACAGATATTAATTAATCATACAGCAATTAATGAATGTTGAACTATAACTATACTTAATATGCCACACATACATATCTGGTGCAAGCTAAAAACAGAAAAAAATGCTTGTTCAAATAACAATAACATTTTCTATAAACATCATCGTACCTTTTCTGATTATCAATTAGTATGTGGGTATGAATGATGTTTTCTCTTACAGAAGTAATAATCTGTATAATCTATAAACATTACGCGCGCGCACACACACACACACACACACACACGACAAAAATTTGTAAATGTGATGGAGTGCTTCAGCTATATTACCAAACCTAGTTTTGGAGTTCCAGACAATATCAAGAAGAATGATAGCAATGAAGCTATGAGCTGAAATGCTAACTGTCTATTTAAAAATTCAAACCTTGTTATAACCATTGCACTGTACCTCTAAGCAAGACATAACCTTGCTTGCCGCAGTCTGTCTAATTAACAACAGATTTTACAGCTACTTCATGATTGTGTCTGCAGTGAACAGTATCTTTTTCTAGAAATACAAAATATATTTCAGCTGTAATATACAGTAGTTAAAGTTTCAAAACCATTCAACACACACTATCAAAGAAAGAGAAAAAATAAATCTACAATAATGTACTAAACAAGAATAAAACTAGAAATTTATCTATAAACTAACATGAAATCAAATAAAAAAAAATTGAATTAAGCTTCTTTTGTTTGTTTTGTAGCCACAAAACTGGAAAGAATTACTGAGATATAGATTTTTAATCAATTGTCTTAGACTTGAAGATCTTCCATGACCCTTTTGTCTAAGAAAAGGAAGACATTGTTTTTCACAGCTCACCTTTACTCCATTTTGGTTTTCATGTCCTTTGATGAAATAGTAAAATACATTCCACACATCCTGCTCTGTCTCTAGCTGAAATCCTAATGATTTTAATTGCTCCTCATTACTAGAATAATTTAGATAAAACATATAGTAGTCAGTCAAATTTCCAAAACTAGCATGTGAAGAATTACCCCATCTACCATTTGGGAATTTATTCCAGTCTGCTGTTCGACAAATGTAGCTCTTACGACGACCTTTCCAAAAGATTGGGCGGACTTCTTCGTTAAGCCTTACATAGTTTACAGAAGGCTTCCATGGTAAAGGCTTGTTGATTTCCTCATTTAGAAGACCAAGCTGTTTTAAAATTGTGGTTGTGGCAAACCTTTGGTTGAGAGTGTAAAAATGTATTCCTTTTGTCAAACCACTGTTCAAAAGTTTCTTTCCTAATTCAACTGCATGATGCACACCAAAGTTGCGAACAGCTTCATCATTGTCTTTAATTGGTGTTATGCTGTTAAGAATTTCTTCAGGCACTGTAAGCTTTGTCAGCTTACTGACATGGTGAAGAGACAGGTAACTCTGTAGAAATAAGCAAATAAATAAAAAATAATATCTGATGATTTAATTTTAATTCTGGTTATATTTCAACATTGCAATACTAAAGTGTATACGTTGGTAAGTTCTAAATTAACAAATATGTTAATCAGGAGAATATAATAGCATATAATATTTTTGTACATTTTAAAAACTTTGTCCAAATGATCATCTTATGTGTTTTATCATCATCATTATCATCATCGTTTAACGTCTGTTTTCCATGCTGGCAGGGGCTGGATGGTTTGACTGAGGTCTGAAAAGCCAGTGGCTGCACCAGGCTCCAATCTGACCTGGCAATGTTTCTACAGCTGGATGCCCTTCCTAACGTCAACCACTTTGAGAGCGTAGTGGGTGCTTTTTATGTGCCAACAGCACAGGAGTCGGTCAGGCGGCCCTGGCATCGATCATGTTCGGATAGTGCTTTTTACGTGCCACCAGCACGGGAGCCAGTCAGGGGGCACTGGGCAACATGAAACTGACTTACATACATACATACAACTGGCACTCCATCAGTTATGACAACAAGGGTTCCAGTTGATCCAATCAATGGAACAGCCTTCTCATGAAATTAATGTGCAAGTGGCAGAGCATACTCTTGATATAGTTCTCAGGGAGATTCAGCATGACACAGAACGTGACAAGGCTGGCCCTTTGAAATACAGGCACTACTCATTTTGCCAGCTGAGTGAACTGGAGCAACATGAAGTGTCTTGCTCAAGGACACAATGTGCTGCCAGGTATCAAACTCTTGATCTTACGATTGTGAGGTGAATACCCCTAACCACTCAGCTATGCACCTTCAGAACATACATACATACTTACATGCATGCATACCTATATAAGTGAAATAGCACAAATGGAATGAAGAGAAAAGACAGACCATTGAATGTTGAAAGTAGTTACACCAAGCAAACAAAATGCAAGTACACAAAAAAAATATTACCAAAAAAAAGTGTGCACAGTGAACTGTGTGCTGTCAAAAGAAAAAGGAAACTAATATTTCGGGTGAACCCTTTATCAAAGTAGAGTAAAAGAGAACTAAAGAAGAAAAAACAAGAAAAGAAACAATACCTTTTTAAAGCATGTGCATCTTTTGACTACATGATATATATGTGAGTGTAACACACACACACACCTTGTTGCCACCATCTTTGTCTTCCTTCCAGTACTCTCACCCACTTTTATATAATGTGGGTTAGCTATGTATCTCCTCTATAGCAGACATCTGTACCTGCCCCTAATCATAATTTAGCGTTTCAACACATGGCATTAAACCACCCCACTCTCCACTACAGCCTCACAAAGTAAAGAGGTCCTTTTTTTTGTCTTGGAAGTTGCTAGATGAACTCATTATTACTGGTGTTAGAAAAAATATTCAGTATGTAAGACATTTCACTTCAGATAATAATTGGCTAAACTTCCTGGGAATATCAACATAAAAAAAAAAAAAACCATTACCCATTTTTACCTGAATAGGAAGAATTCCTGGTAGTATTGGACAGGTGATGCCAATTTCTCTACAATCTTTGACATATTTTTCAAAAGTGTGCATTTCAAAAAATAGTTGTGTTATAATAAAATCAGCACCAGCATCGACCTTCTCTTTCAGATGTTTTAAGTCCTCTTCATAAGAAGCACATTCTGGGTGACCTGAGGGGTAACCTGAATTTGAAGCAAAACAGTTTGTAGATATTTACAAATATATTTAAAAGAATTTTGTGTTATTTATTTTGTAAACAACATTGTTAATTACTTTAGGTTTCCAATGTGCCATCTCTGATTCATTACTCTATTATCTGTTGCAAAAATGTATTGGAACTTAACGATGTATGTACATGCTTACATATATATGTACATACATATGAGCAATGGTCCATCTACCATGACTAAGTTATGGGAATGTAAACAAACCAACTCTGGTTGCCGAGCAGAGATGGGGTGGGGGTGCTTAAATACAAATACAAAGACACACATCATCATCATGAACACACACACACATACAAACGATGGGCTTCTTTCAGTTTCTGTCTACCAAATCCACACACAAAGCTTTGGTTAGCCTGGTGCTACAGCAGAAGACATTTGCTCAAGATGCTATGCAGTGGGACTGAACCCAAAACTATGTGTTTGGGTTGCAAGCTTATAACCTTTCAGCCAAGTCAACAAGAAATTAAAAAAAAAACTTCTATTCCCTTTTTGGAAACAGTAACATCAGCAAGGATCAAGAAAATAATTCTTCAGTTCTTAGATATACTTGAACCTGAGTAGTTCTGGTCAGTGGTGGACTGGGTCTAAAAATATTGGTTGCCAGGAGACTAAGGGGGCCCACCCACAACTACAAGGGGAGGGGGGGCACCTGCAACAACAAGGGGGCTCATCTGCAACTACAATGCTATCATTTAATTATTTTTTTTTGCTTAAAAGTATTCTTTTCACCTGTCTACAAACACAGCCAAGCTGAAATAATTAATGCATTTTTCCACAAGTGAATAAAAAATTCTCAAACTTGAGGGGACAGGCCCCTTAGATACTAACATGGGCCCCCATATACGAATTCTAATGGCGCAGGGGCCCACTTGCCATCGAGCAAGCTGGCAACCAGGCCAGTCTGCCACTGGTTCTGGTCACACTGGAGCACTGTCCTAATTTGTTAGATAATAAAAGATTGGTCTTACCAGCAACAACAATCACAAAATGATCTCCATGTTCTTTCCGTATCAATCTGACCAAGTCTACAGCATAAGGTAGTTCATGTACAGTGCTAGCCACATGGCCTGGAAATATATCTGAATAATAATAAAAATAATAATTTAGTCTTTTCAGGAATGATGGATCGTGAAGCAAATAAGGCTATAAATAATAGCATGTAAATATTAGGTAAAAAAAACCCTTTTGGACAGAAAAAAATCAAATGCTACCTGTGGGACTTGAACCCACATCTCCTGGAAGTATAACAGCATTTTACTATTAGAACAAAGCAATTCTTTGTATTTCTCAATCCATTATAGAAACTTTATTCTTGTTAGTAAGAATTGTATTACTTTTAAATCTTAATGATAAACATTTTAATAACTATTTTACCCATTTTTCAATCCTTGATTGCATTGTTTACATAGAAGTATTCATATGTGAAATGTTGTAATAAATCAGTGCTGGCTCTAATTTGTATAGAATATTTGTGCCTGGCAACAGTCTTGGTAGATACTCACAAGATTATCCACCGGCTTTCCAACAACAACTTTGGGCACCTTTTTGAATTCCATATGCCTGACACTCGTAGACATACTGACAAAATCAAAAAAACAACACAGCACCTATGACCTTTGGAAACGTTTTATGTTCAGAGTTACTGAAGCATGGAATATACTATTTGCATCAGCTGCTAGCTGTCAAGACACTACATCCTTCAATACTTCCATGCTTCCTGAAATTCGTTTTCAACAGTTTGATGACCAACATAGAAGCTCTCTCATTTACTTGTGCAATGTATGTTGTATACAAGTGTGAATGTGTACATGCATAGAGATGAGTGTAAATAGCTATGAATATACATAAAAGGTGTGTGTTAGTATTTCTAATGATGTTCTGGGCAAGGACCTTGGTTCTACTACACCAAATACTTTTCTATGTCTTTACCTCACATAGAAACAATATCTTAACCCTTTACCATTTAGATTACACTGTCAAATGTAATGCTTCTTTATTCACATTGTTTTGATTTAATCATGCATTATCTCATAGCTTCAAGAGTTCAATAATGTGATTGCTTAATTTAAGAATGACATTGAAGAGTAAGTGTAAAATGCTGGACATGGTCAATTTTAACATAAAACAAGTAGAATATTTGAGCAGATTCGGTTGGTTTAAATGCTAAAGGGTTAATACAGACTAAAGAAAAAGAATCAGTTACCTCCTCTTAAGGCTAAAATATTTCGTATTCCTTGATCTTTTGCTTTTAACAAAATGTCCTTGATCTCTGAGACAGACTGGCTGTAGCTTGTAATATGTAACATGGTTGGTAAATTGAAATAATTCAACATTGTACCTGCCATGCAGAGGGAACTAGTTGGTTTCTCTAAATTTTGAGGATCATTTTTCAAATGCCAGGTCATATCACAGAAGAGTGGCTGACTTTCAGCAAAACATTCCATTCTACAAATAAATAAATTTAAACAACAACAACAATAATAAAAAGGTAATCATTATATCCAACTAAATATATAAGCTAATACTGTGTTATTAGTCTTGAGAGATCCTCTTATATAGGAACTTGGTGCATAAAAGCACACACTGAGACCGTAGCAGAAGAAATTTATCTGTATTTATCTACGTATGTGCTTTTATGCACCATGCACCTATATGAGAGGACCTCTCAAGGCTAATAACAGTATTTGGTGTTCTAACAAGACATCCATGTTAAGTTGGATATAAAGATTACCTTTTGGTATTAATACTGCTTCCATCACTAATAATTAATTTATAATAGTAATAGCTTCTGATTTAGGCAGAAAGCCAAAAATTTTGAGGGGAAAAAGTAAGTAAATGCCATCGACCTCAGTACTTGACTATTACTTTGTTCTATCAGCATCAAAAAGAAGAAAGGCAAAGCTAACCTTGGCTGGAGTTGAACTCAGAATATAAAGAGCAGGAAGAAATACCCACAAGGCATTTTGCCCAATGCTCTAATGATTCTGTCAATAATATATATTTTTCTGTCTCTATAGAGTTGACGTATATACATATTCATACATATAAATGTTGAGAGAAAGTAAAGATTAAAGAAATCCAGGCGAATACCTTGGTCAGTATTCCATGCAAAAAACAGAATGTCAAAGTTAAAGCAGAATCTGTATACATTAAATCCACAGTGTTTCATACAAACTGTAAATTGGAGGAGATTCACCAACCATTTGGTTGGAGCATTTATTGTAGAGTATAATAGCAATTACTGGAAATAAGGAAGAATGATGCTGTTACATATCTTTATTCAAGGTTATGATAATTTCAAATAGCTAAAACTATTTTTATCATTATACACAATGGTTTGTGCATATAAAGCTTATGAAAATCCATACCAGATACTTTTCTTGAATAGAGGAACACTTGATGTATATAACTTTGCTATTCTGCAACTTGACATCCTTCACAGCATATATTTGTTAAAAATTCTCAAAATTTACCGTAATAATTTAAAGGTCTAATGAGAATGGTAGAGGGCAAACTATTTTATCAATTGGTTAATCATTGTATGGATTTACATAAACTGTATATGTACAAATCAATGCATGTAGACAAAAATAAAAGCACAAAGCTAGCAAGTCATATCTGGGACCCGAAGGACAGCAGTGTATCATACACCATTTAATTGAAACATCATAGAGAATTAGGCCATACAATAACAGGTCAAAAAGTGCAGGCTTTGTATAGCTGACAATATACAACCTTATTAGATCAAAGACCTGCAATGACTATCTACATCTGAGATTAGAGATTTTTACAAGATGTATGCATTTCAATAAGTTTGTGTCATTGAATTGGACAATGCCACTCCACGCACTGATTAGACACATAGCTTAACACACTTTAGCCTTTCTTGCATTCAACTACCCCCATGAGGTATTGTCTTATTTTTAGAAGTGAGTACTTAACATTATTTTTCATTTAATAGGTTAAAGGGACATAACCTAAATTGCATGAATGGACTTATTCCCCTCAGCCTTAAAATGTTTCTTAACATTCTTTTCTTCTCGTAACGTCTCTCTTTTTTTTTTTTGTATTTTCTCAAATACCTATGTTATCTGAGCCTGAAAGATTGCTGGATTATACATGGTAGGCTATACAAGTTCATCTAATCACTGCACTATACAAGCATGAAATTGAAGTAGCTCACATATAAACTCCTGTATTCCTAAAGCATACTGCATTTTCTCTAGAATTGTTTCCTCTGCCACTGTCTTGTTACTACAGGGGAGAAAACTCATATGGTGACATGATGCACCTATAGTGTGCTAAAGGTTAAAAAACCTACGGTCCCTAACTAAATTAGGATGGTTTGCTGTGGGTGGCTGTGTGGTTACGAACAAACATATCAACCCTCTCAGTTTTCCCAATCTTCACACTGTGGAAACACCCAGGTTGTAATAGCTGGAGAGAGAGAAGGTTGCACCAGTGCTCAGCTGATACTCACTCATTGCAGCAATGTGAAATAAAGTGCCTTGCTTAAAGGGAAAATGGAATGTAAGCTCTCAACACATGTAATATATGAAAAATGGTTACAAGAAAGAATGGTTTTACATGTCAAACAAATCTCTGGCCCCATTGGTAGTTTTTGGTGGAAAGAATTCCAAAGAGAACCAGGGATCATTTGAAGACATACGGAGTTTCATTTGGTCATTAAGAGAAATGAAATTATTTTTCATGGAAGACTTCCGTAGTAGTCCATTGCTTTCCTGTTTGTTGTTTATTTCATCCATTTTAAGAATTTTCTGAAAAAATAAACAAAGAAATCAAATATTAAAGGATTATACAAACATACAGTGAAGGTGTGTGGCTTAGTGGTTAGGGTAAGCAGCTCATGATTGTAAGGTCATGAGTTTGATTCCTGGCACTGCATTGTGTCCTTGAGCAAGATATTTACTTCACGTTGTTCCAGTTCACTCAACTGGTAAAAATGAGTTGTTTCTGTAATTCAAAAAGACAGTCTTGTCACATTCTGTGTTATGCTGAATCTCCCTGAGAACTATGTTAAGGGTATGTGTGTCTGTGGAGTACTCAGCCACATATATGTTAGTTTCATGAGCTGGCTGTTCTGCTGATTGGATCAACTGGAATCCTTGTCTTAGTAACCGACGGAGTGTCATATAAACATATGTATATCATCATCACCATCATACTCATCAGATCATGCCTGTTTTCCATGCTGGTATGTGTTGGACAGTTTGACAGGCTTCAACACATGGAGGACTACAGCAAGCTCCAAGTCTTCTTTGGCATGGTTTCTACAAGTGGATGCCCTTCCTAATACCAACTACTTTACAGAGTGTACTGATATTGGCATTAGTGAAGTTGTCAAGTAACTAGCAAGACAAAGAAAAAAGAAGCACCTCAACTGAGTGGGGTTGTGATAGAGGGGGGTAAGTGGGGGTTGTGGTAGAGGGGGTAAGGAGGGATTGTGATAGAGGGGCTAAGTGTCTTTGTGTCGGATTTTGAGAGAGACTAACACAGGTGCCTTGCTAATAGAAGAGATACATGGCTACCTTACATTAAATAAGAGTGGGTGAAAGTAGCTGGAAAGAGATAAAGATGTGAGGAGGTGTCAGAGTGTATTTTCAAAGTACAAGAAGGTGAGAGAATATGGACTGAGGACTGGGAGGAGTGGGTGGATAAGAGAGTGATAGATGATTAGAGTTGGGAGTGGAAGTGAATGTAGTGAGTAATGTACAAGGGTATAAGCATGGTCAATGGTAAATATCAGTATGGGGAGAAGGTAAGAGAAATAGCTAAGGAAAGGGGTGGTGATAAGTGGCGATATGTAGAAACATGTAGATAGATCACAGACAATCTCACAGGCTAATAAAAAGCTGCCAGGTAGGGATTTCATAACAAGTAAACTAAGAATATAACTAAAACTGGCATTCCATCAGATACAACAAGGGTTTCAGTTGATCCAATCAATGGAACAGCCTGCTCATGAAATTAACATGCAAGTGGCTGAGCACTCCATAGACATGCATACCCTTAATGTAATTCTCAAGGAGATTCAGCATGACACAGAATGTGACAAGGCTGACCCACTGAAATATGGGTACTACTCATTTTTGCCAGCTGAGTGGACTGGAACAATGTGAAATAAAGTGTCTTGCTCAAGACACAATGTGCCACCGAGAATCAGCTCAGACCTTATGATCACGAGCTTTCAAGAAGACTACAACCAATTAATAATATAATTAAATGAACTAATTTCCCCTATGACCTGAGTTACTTCAAGCAGAGCCAGTGATGCAAGTGAAGCCGTAGGTAAGAATGTATTAGCTTTGTATGGTTTTAACAATCTCAGGATATAAACCTTTGGTTTTATTGAATGAAGATATATCAGTTAAGCTGCATGTTGTTCCTGAATCATTGATGAACGAGGTGACAATGACATTCATCTTAATTTCCTGTTGTGGAAACCGATCACTATCATTTGATTGAACATAAATTCATCATTGATCATCAACAGTACTTTTACATATAACATATTGCAATTGTCCTTCATTTTGATGAGGGCATGTGAAACAATTGTTTTCTTGATTTTCATACGGTTGCTACATGGTTGATTTCTTTCTGTTAAATGAGTAGCAAATTTCCTTCTTTGCTGGACGTATAGGATAAGAAAACATATAAGACTTTGAACAACATCCATAACAGAATATTTTTTAATAATTGTAAATCTGAGATTAACTAATCCAAGCATCACTAACTTCATATACGTGGACATGCTTTCTTCCATGTCAACTGTTTGCTGTTTATCTAGATCATATATCTGCACCAATGCCAAAACAAATAGGTACAAGATTCCAAAGGAGAGGAAGATCCTCAGGATACGAAGGTTGCAAATCGTCTCAACCAGCATCCCAAAAGTAGCGAAACGTCCCGCCTAAAAACAACACTGATGAAGATTGAAAAAAGGCTGCAACAATCCTATGTGAGGGAGAGAGCAGACAAAGAAGTCTGGGTTATAAAAAATATTAAGTCAAACCCAAAGGCCTTCTTTCATTATGCGAAAGAAACAGCCTCAGTACGCTGCAAGATAGGACCCTTCTTCGGAAAGGATGGCTCCCTCACAGACAGTCCAACTAGGATCAGTGAGGTACTGAATGACCATTTCAAAAGTGTCTTCACCACCCCGCTGGAACACAGACAAGTGAACGAACCAGTGGACTTCTTTGCCACCTCCCCTATAACCAGCGAGACAGTTAAGATGGAATACATCGACATTAGCAAAGAAGATGTACTACTAGCTATAGATGAAGTGGACACAAACTCAACTGCTGGTCCTGATGGTTTCCCAGCAATCCTCCTCAAATTGTGTAAGCATGCCCTGGCAAAACCCCTCCAGATTCTCTTCCAGAGCTTTCTTGCAAATGGCAGACAGCCAAGCAAGCTGAAGGCGGGAATAATATGCCCAATCCATTAAGGGGGAAGCAGAGCAGATGTCAAAAACTATAAGCCTATCTCTCTGACTTTACACATCATCAATGTCATGGAACGGATAGTCAGAGGAAAACTAATTGCATTCCTTGAAGAAAATAACTTGTTGAATGATACCCAGCATGGCTTTCGACCAGGTAGGAGCTGCCTGACCCAGCTCTTACAACATTATGACTGGGTGTTGAGGCAGTTACTCAACAACTCAAATGTGGACGTACTATACCTTGATTTTGCAAAAGCTTTTGACAAAGTGGATCATGGTATGATATGCCACAAACTGCATGATCTTGGCATAGCTGGAAAACTTGGAGAGTGATTAAATGACTTTCTGAAAGATAGAAGTCAGGCAGTAGTGGCTAATGGAGCCACCTCTATGAAAATACAAATAGTGAGCGGTGTTCCACAGGGCACTGTCTTGTGACTACTGCTTTTTATAGTGGCCCTCTCAGATATGCTCTCAAGTTCCCAGATAGCCACCCTTGCAAGCTATGCAGACAATATGAAAGTCTTGCAGAAAATACAGAACCCCAGCAATGTTGCATATCTGCAGCAGGAGTTGGACTCAATTTACAGATGGACTGAGGATAATAATATGCAGTTTAATGCTGAAAAATTCCAAACCCTGCGCTACCAGCATCCAAAACTGAATATGAAACTTACATGGTACACTGGTCCACAGGGGATTACAATCCCAGAGCCTAAATCAGTGAGGGACCTGGGTACCACATGCGTGATGATACCTCTTTCCAAGTGCACATTATCAGGATGGCGACAAAGTGCAGACAACTGGCTGGATGGATCCTGAGAGCATTCAGAACCATAGATAAGGAAACCATGATGGTCCTCAGGAGGACATTTGTCCTCGGCCGCCAAGATTACTGCTCACAGCTATGGTCACCCACCAGTGTGAAATTAACAGCGGATCTTGAAGCAATCTAGAGAAGATTCACAAAGAAGATCGTCTCTTTGCAACTGCTCAGCTACTGGGAAAGGCTGAAACAGCTATGACTCTACTCCCTGGAGAGGAGGTGAGAGAGGTATGCAGTAATATACATCTGGAAGATCCTGGAAGGAATTGTGCCAAATTTTGGCATTGAAAGCTACACCAATGCCAGAACAGGACGACACTGCATAGTGCCAAAGATCCCAGCAATGCCATCGCGCTTCAGGACCAGTTACTGCAACAGTTTGGGTTTCAGGGGCCC
>NC_068983.1:87343517-87344657 GCF_001194135.2 Octopus bimaculoides
AACCACTCAGAGAGTGTAGTGGGTGCTTTTACATGTCACCCGCACGAAAACGGCCACGCTCGAAATGGTGTCTTTTATGTGCCACCCGCACAGGCCAGTCCAGGGGCACTGGCAACGATCTCGCTCGAAAATCCTACGGGAGCCAGTCAGGCGGTACTGGCAACGGCCACGCTCAAAATGGTGCATCTCATGTGCCACCCGCACAAGAGCCAGTCCAGGGGCACTGGCAACGATCTTACTTGGCTTGCCGGGTCTTCTCACGCACAGATATATATATATATATATATATATATATTTATGTAAATAGACATATATATATATACTAGCAGCTAAACCCGGTTTCACCCGGTCTGTTTGGATCATGTGGCTGTGCTAATCATTAAAAGATTTATTTAATTATGAACATAGAAAGAAATTATACATTAATTGCAATTTTTGTAAGCAGTTTTATCTGTAAAGATTTTATTTGCAGAGAGCAGAAATTGAAATATATATGAAATGGATGTGCGTATGGGTGTGTGGGTGTGTATGTGAGAGAGAAAGATGGTAAGAAAGAGAGATGGAGTGAATGAGTGAACTGGTGTGTCATCGACTTATGTTGGCTGGCACAGCAAGTACGAAGCTTTTGAGGTGGCGATCTTTTGATGTGGGTGTTGAATGAAGAAACATGGACAGTTTTATGACTGAACTTCTTTTAAAGTTGTGGTGAGAGGTGAGAATTGATGTGCGTGCGTGTGTGTGAGTGTGTATGTTTGATGCGGTGTGCACGACAGAGAGAGTAATGTTAATGGTGTATGTGCATATGAGAGAGAGAGAAAAAAAAAAGAAAGAAAGAAAGAGAGAGAGAGATAGATTAAATTTATCATTCAGTTTATTTATTTATTATGTATATATGTATGAATGGCTTCAGTGACACACACGCACGCACACAGGTTGTTTTAATCGATTTTCTCTGTAAGTATGGGGGCTAGGCAAAAATAGAAAGTGCGTTCCAATCTTTGCACCCGTCTCCACATGTGTGCCATTTTTCACGTGAATCCACCCAGCCGTTTGGCCGTGAACCTCAAGACAAGAAAGAATACAACAGTCGGCCAACTTCAATTTATATTATGGAAAAATAGACATATATATATATATATA
>NC_068983.1:87345413-87345748 GCF_001194135.2 Octopus bimaculoides
ATATATATATATATATATATATATATATATATATATACACATATATTTATACATATATATACATATATATACATACATACATACATACATATATATATATATATATACATATATATTTACATACATATATATACATACATATATACATATATATATTGTTACGAACGCCTGCACACGAAGCACCTCCTTAACACCGAAGAGGGGACTCGCGCACGCTCGAACGTTCAACACTCAGTGAGCTAGCAAATTCGTCTGTCGATCACCTGACCGCAATAATAAAGCCCTGGCTGGAGCACGTAATGAAGAACAACACAGGCAAATAGGACGGGGAGGAA
>NC_068983.1:87345848-87352856 GCF_001194135.2 Octopus bimaculoides
TGTGTGTGTGTGTGTGTGTGTGTGTGTGTCACTTAACGTTGTGGAAGGAATTAGTAGCAGGAATAATTTGAGAGTGGTTGTGGGCGATGGTCAGTAGAAAGTGAGCAGGCAGTTTTTGCGTATGTGTATGTTGTGTGAGTGTGTGCCTGTATTTGTATGTGCGTGTGTGAATGTGTATATGTGTGTATATGCGTGCGGTTTGCTTTATGGATCACATGTGGGTTATTTTTTGTGTGTGTGCGTGTATGTGCGTAGTATGTAAGTCCATGTAGGTGCGTGTATGTGTTAATGTTTGTTGTGTGTGTATGTGAGTTATGTGTGGGTTCATTTGCATGTGTGTCCATGTATGTATACTTGGGTGTGTGTGTGTGTGTGTGTGTGTGTGTGTAGGAGTTATGTGTGGGTTCATTTGCATGTGTGTATGAGTTCGTTTCTACATGTGTGTGTATGCGTCTTGTGCATGTGTATGTGTGTGTGCGTGTGATGTGTGCGTGTGTGTGGATGTGCATGCACGTGTGTGTGTGGGATTGTGAGTGTTGGGTACGTCTGCGTGTGTGTGTATATGTGCCTGTGTGTGTGCATTTTTTTGTGCTTGTGTGTATGTGTATGTGTATATTGTGTATATTTTTGTGCGTGCGTGTGTGTATATGTGCGTTCCTGTGTACGTGTGTGTGTGCGTGCATTGTTTATGCCCATATGTGTGTAATTGTATGTGTGTCTGTGTGAGTGTGTGTTGTGTTTGTGGGAGGTATGTGTGCGTGCGTGTGCGAGTATGTGTGTGTATGTGCGTATGTATATGTGTGTGTGCGTTTGAATAAAGAAAAGTTTTTCATTGAAAAATACAGAACATGTCTAAATATGCACGTATAACCAACTTTCATTTTTAAACATATTTTAATTCATGATTACATACCCATCCCTGTACATATTTCTCCCCACCACTCTAGCTTTTGAATTTTTGTGTATATATACATATTTCTCCCACCCGCCGAAAACTGAACAATTATCTCCCCAGTATACAATAATAATCATAACTAATTATCTCCCCTTAGATTTTTCTAATTGTTGAATTGTACATTCATGAACTCCACATACAACAAGGACAAAAAAATTCTTTTTAAGAAAATATGTATCTAATAAAATTTTAATGTCATGAATAGCGAAAGTGAAACCAGTCAACAAACACAATACAAGATATATTAAAAATTATATGAAAACTATGTAAAGTGGGTGCATTTTTCTTCTTTAATTTCTTATAGACACACATATATATATATATATATATATATATATATACACACACACACATATGTATAGAGAGACGTGTATATATATATATATAAATATATACATAGACATATATGTAGAGAGAGAGACGTGTATATATATAGACATATATATATATATATACAGACATATACACACACACACACATATATATATATAGGCATGTATATATACACAGACATATATGTGTATATATATAGATATATACATACATATATAGATATAAGAATATATATACATATATATATATATATATATACAGACATATATATATATATAGATATATATAGCCATATATATATATATATATACATACACACACACATGTAGACATATATATACACATGAGTTCGTATGTGATTGATCCCCTGTTGGAGACAGTTAAGTAAATATTCTTTGGGACCTTGATTTTAAGCACGTTTTTCAATCTTTTAAGGATAATCATTGTTTTCAACACCTTTGCTGCAGCATTAACATACAACGCAGCAGTAAAACGAGCTTCAGTAGCACCACAGTGGCTAATATCTATATTTTTATTGCCAAAAAATCTATGGTTGCTGAACTCAACATGTCAAAGTATACAGGTGTTTCATCTATATTATAAATCTGCTCAGTATCCTTATCTGCTGTTAATACTGGAATGCTATCTAGATACTCACTGGTGATTTGTGCCTTTTCTTCAAGTGTTTTATTGTCTGCTTGACCAACATGTGTACTCTTTCACACAGTCAGTTTATTCCATTTCATGAAGTTGAAAATCCATTTATCAGAACATCTAAAGCTGTTCATTTCAATCCCAAACCTTTTTACCAATTCAAAAGTATATTCCCGTAAACAGTGATAATTCACAATTATATTGTTTTGCACGCTGAACAATAATCCTCTGTAAGAGTTCAATCTCTAGATCATTAAGTGCTGGTCCTCTACCTCCACCAATTAATCTGCGCCTCCTCTTGTCTGACATATGGATTAACTCAGTTTCTTTTGTGCACCATTCTCTCAATCGTTTTCTATCAATACATGTCTCTTGATGCAGCAGATAAATTGCCAGAATGTTCTTTCACTTGTTTAATAGCACTCAATTTTTCACTAATGGTATATGATCATTGAACATGTTTTGATATATTTTCTTTCGACTCCATTAATGAGAATAAAAACCCTTTGAATTTATCTACAGACATGGAGCAAATGAACATCTAAACAGAATGCAAACAAGAACACTAGCTCTGTTTCAACTTTTAACCTCAAATAACAACCCATCTAAATAAACACCCACGGGCGATCTAATGGATGGGCAGATTTTCGGAAAACCCCGGTACTAGGCTCATTGAAGTTTAATAAAAATTTATAATTGGATGGTTACTGCCCCTAGATTAGATTCTCAGAAGCTCAAGTGAAGTTGTTTTAATTGTGAACCTATCTCCTTGTTTGAAAAGGAAATCTGAGCTTTGAAGTTGGTTGGTGCATGTTCCACAGTTTGGGTGTCCACATTTTTTAACCCTTGATTTCGTGGTTGTTGTGTAAAGTTTCATATTTGTTAGAAGTCTCTTTAGCAATTTGTGTTGCTTTTTGCATTTGATGAATGTATGTGTTTTCAGGATGTTGTTCATTTTTGGGTTTCTAGTTAGTAAAGGAGGATTTTGCCCAATAGTGTTCTATGCCTTATTGTTTCTAGGGTTGTGAGTTGATATGTAATAACCTGCTCGGGCTGTGGACATAACTATATAGGACAGACGAGTATGGCTTTGAGATGGAGAACCACTCTACATAAAGAGCAGATCTGGTTCCCTCAATATAAATTCCTTTAAGTGAACACATAGAGAGATGTGCAGGTAACATCAAACCAAATTTCAGTTTCCCCCTTCAATCAGTGCAAAGAGACAATTTCTGTACAAGAATGTTTAAATAAAGAAAATTTATTCATCAAAAAATACAGAACACGTCTAGATATATATATATATATTGAACTCAGCAAGACAGGAGTGTGAAACCAAAAGGCAATGCAATGTTTGGAAAAGAGTGTTTATGAGTGAATGTGGTGTGAAGATTTATCAAGGCAAATCAAAGTGCAAATAGCAACTGCTTGTCAGTCAGTGGAGGACCAGGGCCTGGAGGCACATTACAATGTCCAGGATGAATTTGAAACCCAGAGGGCTTTGAGAAGAAACAACAGTTGAATTTGCCACTGGCAACAGATCTGAGATTAGGTGAGGACCTGTACAATATTCTGAAAGGTGATGCAACCAGGAAGATAAGAACTATGGTGCAAGTGGTATACAAGGCATGTCAAGATACCTTTGGTATGAAGAAATGAAAAACCAACAAGCAGCATGGTTCCATAGGAGACAGTGCTAGATTGCAGAATGGAGAAAAGAGCTAAGACAGTAGAAGAAAAAATTAAAAGATGCTGAAGAAAAAGTGACTTTAAACCAGTTTAGACTTACAAAGAACCTGTTCTAGTCATACAGAGCAAATGTAAAGGCAAAGGAAGGCCCTTTTTAACAGACCATAGCTGACTTGGTCAGCAAGCCAAGAAGTGAGAAGTAAACATATTCCAAGGAAGAGGTGGAGAGCAGAGTAGCAGCAGTACATGTTGACTTCAGAAAAAATATTCCATCGGGAAAGTATCCCACCTAACTGCCAATGTACAAACTTCATACCCACTTCAACATGGCAGATTTCATTTTCATTTTATTTCTATTCAATAGCATTGATTTCTGCCGTGTGTGTGTAAGCCTATCTTTGTATGTATGTGTATTTTTATATATATGCATTAAATTTATATCTATAGGCCTATTCTTGTTTAGGGGGCCCATGTCTTTAGACCATGGCAATCATCGACCTCCACCTGCTTCTATCCTATAAGTAACTCAGTCTTTCAGTAGTCTACTGCTAAAGTCATTGATGGCTACATCCTTTCAGTTTCTTCGTAGTCTCTATGAATTCAGTTAAGCTTTACTATTTCAAAACCTAAACTATGGAACATCCCTATAGGATTAAGTTTGAGTAAAACAGTCTCAAAATGAAGCCAACAATCAAGATGAATGTACAGAAATAACTTGGTTATCCTGAACGACCGAAACAAATCAACATGCATAAATTTATTCCTTTTGATTCTATAATTGTGATGGTTAATTAAACTCCGACAACCAGCTCTCTACTGAGGACTTTGCTGCAGCCTTCAAGGGTTTATCCAAATTGAAGCTCATTAACTGAATCCCTAAGGGAGCTTGGAATAGCTTTGCTTGTGCGCTCTCCAGCTTGTTGAAAAACATGTTTATCCAACAATGCATCCAACTGGCAGAAACTGTTCCCTTGCATCTCTCTCCATGTGCACAATGTGAAATTAGGCTCCCTGACATCCTCTCTCAAGTGACAGTTCCAGTTATTTGAGTTCACCCCGACCACATCTCACCTCAATTTGACATCGAACATGGTGCTTACCGACAGGCAACCAATAAGCCTCAAGTGTGCAGTCAATGCCAAATTCAGCGAATTTGACATAAAAAGGGCTGTCTGTCTCCTCTCTTCTCTATCCATGTGAATCTGAGTCTTTTACACGTCTGAGAGAAAAGCACCCACTGGCACCCCTATATAATCAACTAAACTGGCCCGATCCCCCAGAATACTTGAGACTGGTCTTCACCTCTGATAACAGCAGAAAGGTGATTTCATCCTTCCCTGCTGGTTCAGGTGCAGGAGTTGATGGCCTTCGGCCTCAACACCTCAAGAATAGTATCTCCTTATTGGCTGGTGATGCTGGACTTGAGGTATTGGAGAATTTGACTTAGTTTGTGAACCAGTTCTCTTCAGTGAACGTCCTCCCCTATATCTGCCCACTATTCTTCGGTGCAAAATTATTCGGGCTCACTAAACCCAATGGAGATCTGCGCTCCATTGCAGTTGGCTGCACCTTTCGCCATCTCACTGCAAACGTGTACTTACAATCAGTCTCTAGCTAACTGATGGAGGAATTTTCTCCCACCCAGCTAGCACTGGGCACCAAATTGGGATGTGAAGCTGCTGCCCACACTACCAGAGCCTATGCCAACTTGCCCTCCTTGTCACCCAAAGTCATCCTCAAACTTGACCTTAAGAATGGCTTCAACTCCATCAGCCGCGATGTTGCCCTCAACTTGGTAAGAGAGAAGGTACCACAACTCTACCGCCTTGCATAGTAGGCTTATCGGGAGCCCCCCTACCTCTCTTTCGATGACCAAATCCTCAGGAGTCCAACAGGGCGACCCACTTGGGCCCCTTCTGTTTGCACTGGGCATTGATGACATCACCAAGATGGGGGTTGAGCTAGACCTCAACGTTTGGTATCTCGACAATGCTTGTTTGGGGGGACCTCCAGACAGGATTCTCACCATTGCAAACATGATGGTTGGGGAGCTTGGTTGCTGGAGTCTCCAAGTAAAGAGCTCCAGATGTGAGCTCTGGATCCTCAATCACCCAGCTTCTCAACATCAACCAACTATGGACCTTTTTGCAGAGTCCTTCCCGTCCTTTGCAGTCCCTCCCGCATTAGCTTGGTGCTCCCTAGGAGCCTCAATCACTGACCTTGCCTTTGAGTTCATCTTCAAGTCAAAGGTGGCTGCCCTTGAGCAATTGCTGAAAAATATTGAAGCTATTGAACCCCATCAAGGTTTTTTCATACCGAGGAATTACCTCTCGATCCCTAAGCTTCTATGTTTGCTCAGAGTCAGCTTATCTTACCAATTCCCATTGTGCCTCCGACGCTTTGACAACCTAATCTTTGATAGACTTAGTTAGTGTCAGTGTCAGACTCTCTCCAATGTCTTGCAATCAGGCTGCATTGCCCAAGTGATTTGGAGGTCTTGGTCTTCGTAAGTGTTTGTCCCTCTCTCTCACCAGCGTCTTTTTCTCCACCCATGCCTGCTCCACCCTAGTGAGCAACATCTATTCTCCAACATGGACCAGTTCCAACAGGGAGTTAGATGAAGCTCTCCAACACTAGACGGAATTGGGCTTGTCTGTTCCTGAGAAGGTGGAAGACTGCCGGAGTCAGAGAGCTTGGGACAACATAATTTCGAAGGCCACCTTTGATTCCCTCTTCATCCAGTTGGACCAGTTTTCAAGGTGCCGCTTACTGTCTGCTAGTGCCAAATACTCAGGTGACTGGATTGACGCCATCCCTGTGGCTAATGTTGGTGGCCTATTCAGCTTGGACGAACTTCGTGTCTCCATTGCCTTCAGAGTGGGAGCTGACGTATGTACGAGTTTGGTCTGTTGTGACAGGCTCCTCGACATCACAGGCCTCCATGGCCTTTCTTGCTGCATGAATGCTGGTCGCTTCACGTGTCATATGGGGTTGAACATGCTGGCCTTGTGCCAAAATTAGAAACCAATAGCATAACAATCAAGATTCGAAAACATGCAATTTCCTGGCTGTCGTAGGTATATATATTTATTTTACGTTTCAGTCATTCGGCAATAATTAAGTCACCTTTAGTACGTTCTCCATTACTTTAATGTTAATGACACCACTTTCTTCTAAGTTTACTGACACCTGAATACTATGAAACATATTTCATAACATAATTAATTATTGGCTTAATATAAAATTGTATGGATCTATTTTAAAACGGGGGCGCCAGTATTTTCTTAACGAAACACTAACGAAACACTTTGAAACTTGGGACACTGGTAGAATGTCATATAAAACATCTTTTACTCTTAGTCTTCTTAACAAAAAAA
>NC_068983.1:87353901-87358460 GCF_001194135.2 Octopus bimaculoides
CGCACACATATATATATATGTAATTAAAAAAGTTTACACGGGGAATTATTCCATTCAATATCATGATTATTATAGAGATTACATATTCATAGAAAATTTCATTAAAAGATATCTATTTTTCTGAAAGTTATGATCATCCAAAGTCGGAAGTTGGGGCAGAAATCTGTAGTTATGCCCTGCATTGGCTATTTAGACGAAAGATAAACAAATAAATGAAGAGGAAAAAGAACAAAAATAGGCGGTAAAATCAAATTTTTCAGTCTTCACATATTCGAGTTCGGTGCATTAAATTAAAAAAAAAAAAAACGAAACAAATCAAAACAAATAGAGTACTTATATCGCATATTTGCCCAAAATAACTAATGCTGTCTTTCTGTGTATATTTTGTAAATAGATAAAACACGAGTCATTCTATATGTGTGTCGCTCGGCCTGCTAGAAATGCCAGCTAAACCCCCTCAAATCCTTAGAAAAGAACATAACTACACTTTGGTATCTCCTCTTCCCGACTTTGTTTCCCCATAAGTTTCTAAAATATAAATATAATTTTATGCAAATTTTGTAGAAATAGGTTTTCGAATATGTAAAAGACGATTATGTTGATGGAAAAATTAGAATTAAAAATTATTTTTACTTAGAAAGAAAAGAAAGTTCATACTTTTTTAACTATTGAATATCTCGTGCATAACTATTGCACAGCATCAAAATATCTGTTTTTTTATAACCAACATTAAACTGGAAGGCACAACAAAATTTCTCAGTTTATGTTTGCTCTATTGCAGTACAAATCGAAAATAATCTGTAAATGGACTGCTCGGTAAGAGCTAACCGGGCACTAAACAACATTGAAAGCATACTGAATAAAAGGTAGTGAAAATATACTTACAGACTGCTACCGGTATGAGTTAGCCCGCCCTTTTGCCTTACTCGGTACTTATATGAATGAGCCAATAAGCTGAAGCTGTTTATATACTAGTCTCGATCAAAACAAAATCCTTCTTTCGATATAAATATTTTATCTGTCATCCCTTCCCAGCTGTTTTGATGCCGTGTTCGGTAAAATCCGTAAAAAGATTTTACGTATTTATTTTTTGTTTTGATATACCACACATACTTTGATGACCGACTTTCATTCCCTTGACAGCTGAATGCATACAGTCATTCACACACGTACTGAGTCCATTCACACACGTACTGAGTCATTCACACACATACACAGAGAAAAAAGAGGGTGATGTGAGTGAAGCATGAATCTTAGCCGCACACATACACATAAACACATACAATGCATAGAAACACACACATACACAGACGGTCATTCACACACAGAGAAAAAAAGAGGGTGATGTGAGTGAAGCATGAATCCTAGCCGCACATAAACACATACAATGCATAGAAACACACCCACACATTAAATTAATCGTAAAAATGAAAAAAAAAAAAAGTGATTTTCATTTAATTCAAAAAGAAAATTTCTGTATGCATGTATGTATGTATTTCAAAGGCTCAGCCTTGTCATACTATGTGTCGCTGATTTTGTCTGAGAATTACATTAAGGGTACACGTGTCTATGGAATACTCAGCCACTTACACGTTAATTTCATTGAACAAGTAATTCATTTGATCGAACCACTGAAAGCTCATGGTCGAAACCGCTGGAGGAACCATCATGTATGTATGTATGTGTGTGTGTGTGTGTGTGTGTGTTTGTGTGTGTGTGTAAGGTTAAAAAATGACAAAAAATATCTAAAAATAACATACGATTTGTAAAAATAATTACATAAAAAATTAAGTATAACAATAGTAAAAATATACACAAGCATAAAACAGATTTATGTATATGCCTGTGTATGACTGACTGGGATGACAGATAAAATATCTATATCGAAAGAATGCCAAATAATTCAACATGTCATTTGTTTATCAAGAATTTTGATAACAAATCGATGATAAAAAGATTAAATAAAAACTCGGCCTATATATTTCCACGTATTTCAATTAATCACTTTCTCCATATAACATGTTAGTTTTTATCTTGCATACGTAAATCACGAGTCCTACCAGCCGTGAATCAGAAGTCTATCAGGAAGATTTCGATTTTAGCGACCAGAATATTCAGATGAAATTTATCTGTACTGAACGGTATATCGTGGGTAAAATCGTGTTTGGGAGTTGCTATCACTTTTCCAAATAGCATATGTTTTAGACGGCAATTTTCAGGACAACATGTATCACTATGAAGAGAGAGATGTTCATGGTTAAAACTGACTGAAAAATAAGAGTATAAAAAATATGCAAATGAATCAAATAATATATTATGAGACTGGTACTTTGTTGGTTACAACAACGAAAGTTCCAGTTGATCCGATCAACGGAACAGCTTGATCGTGAAATTAACGTGCAAGTGGCTGAGCACTCTACAGATACGTTGTAGCCTTACCTTCGTTCTCAGGGAGATTCAGCATGAAACAGAATGTGACAATTTGGCCCTTTGAAATACAGGTACCACTCGGTTTTTGCCAGCTGAGCGGACAGGAGCAACACGAAATAAAGTGTCTTGCTCAAGTACACAACACATCACCAGAAATTGAACTCACAGCCTTACGATCGTTAACCGAATGCCCTAACCACTAAGACATGCACCTTCACTAATACGTTATACCCTGATAATGAAATACTCTTACATAAAACCATAAAACAACCATGCAATCTAGATCGGACATTCGAATTGACTTAAGCTGATCTTTACATTTTCATTAAACAAATATATACGTGTATATACAAAGGCAAAAGTTTTAGGATCGCTAAATGTCTATAATGCAGGTGGTATATGTATGTATGTACGTATGTATGTATATATGTATGTATGCATGCATGCATACATACATACATACATACAGTTCCAGTGATGGATTGGATCTGTAGTCTTCGAATTCGCTTTCTCCTTTCTGGCTTTGAGAAGCCTAATATCTCAAGATTGGTATTTAGTCAGTGTGTTACATATCCCAGGGCCCCAATAACTATAGGTATAAACTTGAACTCGTAATCTGGATAGAGTAACTGCAGATTTCTCGTATGTATGTATGTATGTATGTATGTATGTCATTATTCAATTTTTTTTAAAGATTTCTTGCCAATAGAGAACTCATTGCAAGGAAAAACATTTAATGATTTAAATGGAGTCAAAATGCATCTAGATAACTTTTTATTTCAAAACCAGTCAAATTTTATGGTGAAGGAATATTTAAATTGCCTGATAGATGGGCAGAGGTCATTAGTAATAATGGAAATTATTTCATTGAATAAAATTTATTGAAAGGTCAATGATTTATATACCTTTTGCATATTAAAAAAACAGTCAGAATTTTCCAGACAACTTCATATGTATAATTGCAGCATGGAAGATGTTTGTAAGCCATTTAAGAACACACACACACACACACAAAAAAAAAAGACCGTAAGATTCACTTCAACATTTAAATTTAATTTGTGTCAAAATATTTTCATTGCCTTGAAACCGCAACCTGTTCACTGATAAAACTACATGCTGCATCTGAGAAAGTTTTGTTAGTGAACAGATCACGTTTTCAGAGCGCCGAAAATTTTTTGACACAAATTACATTTAAATGTTGAAGTGAATCTAATGGCTTTTTTGTGTGTTCTTAAATAGCTTACAAATATCTTCCATGCTGCAATTGTTTTTGTTTCTGCACACGATCTCAGATCAAGTCACTTGCTATGCAAGTACATCTTATATATATATATATATATATATATAGATATACACTCTCGGAGTGGTTGGCGTTAGGAAGGGCATCCAGCTGTAGAAACTCTGCCAAATCAGATTGGAGCCTGGTGTCGCCTCCTGGTCCACCAGTCCTCAGTCAAATCGTCCAACCCATGCTAGCATGGAAAACAGACGTTAAACGACGACGATGATGATGATGATGATATATAGTTAAGAAAAAAAACATATATCAGAAAGAAGCACCTTCTAAAAATATAGAGCAGTAATTATTACAACAAAATTTTATATCTTGGACATAGAGTTACCCAAGGTTTCGCACCCACAAAGTTTACTTTTAGGTGTGTCTAAGTGTATACATACATACATACATGCATGCATGCATACATCCATCCATACATACATACATGCATACATACACATATACATGTATGTATGTATAAACACACATGCACACACACACAAATATATACATATAGACACACCCAAAAGTAAACCTATATATATATATATATACTAGCAGTACAACCCGACGTTGTCCGGGTGTGACTTATTACGCCATCTACGATAAGTCTTGCTAGGTGAAAATCAACTAAAAAAGAAAGCCTTACAATGAAAAAACCCTTACGATGTAAATATGTTCATAATTCAAAAGACGAAATTAATAGGGAAAGTCTGAAGGCTGTTTTGTGTAACATTATTAAGTGTACGTAAATTTCATCCGTCTAATTGGCTATACAAATGCTTGTGCAAAACAACTTTTTGCGCAGGAGCTGCTAGGACGGCAATTTGTGATGAAGCAATTGCTGGCGATC
>NC_068983.1:87358821-87359494 GCF_001194135.2 Octopus bimaculoides
GTATATATATATATATGGGCAACACACACACACTAAATAAAAAAATGTTAGTAAGTACAGAACTTCAGCATTATATATTAAGAGAGGCAACATACACACACACTAAATTTTTAAAATGACAGGTATTTGTATGTATGTGTGTATTAATGTGTATTCTGTGTCTAATTAAATGCGTTTTAAGAAAGATATTAAAAAAATTCAGTTTACCCGTACGATTTTCACTACAGTGTTAGGGTTAGGTAGGTAATGATGCGGGTGTTAATCTGAAGATTTACGAAAAGATTTTCAAAAAAAAACTCACAGTTTGTAGGGAATAAATGTTTGTTGATTGGGATGTGAAGCTGCTGCCCACACTGGTAAATGACGGTGTTAGAAATGGAAAGTAAACTTATAATTCCCGCCAATTAGAATGAGGTCATTGGTAACCATAGGTACATATATATGTGTGTATTTACGTATGATTGGCAGTGTGTCTGTTTATTTGACTCTCACTCCCCTTCGTTTTTTTGTCTTTTTTCTTGGATCGTTCGTAAAAGAAAGTAGCAATTGAAACGATGTGTAAGAGGAATAGAAATAGTTAATTTTAGAGGGGCAAAGTAATTTTGTATGTATCTGTCATTACAGTATCGAAATATGATTGTTTCAGTTTTGATAGTTTTCTTTTTCTCCTTCC
>NC_068983.1:87360398-87362601 GCF_001194135.2 Octopus bimaculoides
TCCTATAGTGTACACAAGAACTGGTATATAATTGCTCACGTGTTATTGACTCTCTTTCTCTCTGCTGTAATAACATACACACACATGTATCACTCACATACATACTTTTCTTTGTACGACGGCCTGTCTTTGATTATGTCCTTATATGTCGCATTCACACTCTCACACAGACATACATCTTTAACGCCATAATAAATATCTCTGTTATTCATCTAATACGGTTGTGGTCTTTCATTACTGGTCATCTATGTTATCGTCGTATAACATATCATGTATATCATCTTTGATATATATTTTGTGTTCGACCGTGTGACACGTTTAAATAAAAGGAGTCCTCTGTTCTTCCATTCGTCACCATTTCTCCTTTTTGAGTTCGCACGGTCCTTCCTTACATATATATATAGAAGCAAACATTTAGATTCAGATGAATTAGGTACTTAAGTTGAGGCACCAGAATTTAGTACGGTATCATCCATACAATTTCAAAATAAGTTGATTAAAATCAAATTAAGCAACAAGGATATCCAGAGGTAATGCAATACAATCGTTTCAAGCTATTTTATTCCTTTTCTATGGTGTTCTACCCTACCTGATCATTTTAATACTTTATAATTTTTGTACCCCTATAAATTCATACTTAGCTTATATAAAACAATATATAAACTTAAAATAAACTGCTTAGATTATAATTTAATTAATATATAGTTAGCATGTTCTTTTGCTTCAGTACACCTTTATTAAATACCAGTAAATACCAATTGATCAATCTCCATAGATACCATGTAATAAGTTAATGTTTAAGTATATAATATGTATAAATATAAAACTATTTCTATGTAATTTCTTTTCCTCCCTCTAATGTGGTAAAATTTGGTATATACTCAAAAGTATTCATAGAAATTTTATCCTTTTGTTATAATATCCTTCTTAATAATCTTCTTGATAACCCTAAATTTTAACTTTATACAATATAGCAATATTGTTTAAAATGGTTTTAGTAATTACTTTATTTATCCCTTTCTTAAAGTGTTCCACCATCCTGATCTTAGTATTTATAAGGGCCTTTATGTAAGTAGCCCTTCTAATGAAGGGCTACTATAATATCATAAAACCTATAATATACCTCTTAGTTTATAATTAGTATATAATTAGCAGATCCTATAACATCAACATTCCTTTAGCTAATACCAGGTATCAGTCTTTATTCATACAAGCTAGATAAGTAAATAAACAATTTTTAGTTTAAAATACTTAAATTATTATACATTTTCTATAAATCTTCTCTATTGATGTTAATAAAGTATATATACTTTATCATGGTTTTTAGTGATTAAGCTATTTTATTCCTTTTCTATGGTGTTCTGCCCTTCCTGATTATTTTATTATTTATAATAGCCTTTATCTATAAAATAAATCTAATTTTTGTACCCCTATAAATTCATACTTGGCTTATATAAAACAATACCGGTATCCTCACTACTTAAAATAAGCTGCTTAGATTATAATTTAATTAATATATAGTTAGCATGTTAAATACCAATGATCAATCTTCACAGATACCATCTAATAAGTTAGTATTTAAGTATATAATATGTATAAATATAAAACTATTTCTATGTAATTTCTTTTTCTCCCTCTATTGTGGTAAAATTTGTTATATACTCAAAAGTATTCAAAAAAATTTATCCTTTTGTTATATCCTTCTTAATAATCTTCTGAATAACCCTAAATTTTAACTTTATACAATATGGCAATATTGTTTAAAATATTTAACTACAGTACCCCATGATAAAATTTCCACTGTATCATTATCAATGGTCTACTAGTGGCTTGCCCCTTTAATTGTCAGCTAACATCTTGTTTTAAGATTTCCTTGACCAATTCTCATTATATTGCTTCAAATTAATCTTGATAGTTTTATGACCATACCCACTATGATTTCTGTTGACCCCCTCAAACCCCTTCCAAACAGACAATGCTCCTTGGTCTTTGGCCTTAGATTTTGATATACAAAGATTTGATAAACAAGACTATAAATTAAAACTAACCCCCAGAAAACAGTGACAAGCTAGATCTTTAACAAGTCTTTCTTCCTGATACCTTAGTAGCTTCTAAGTTGAAGTGAAGACAGCATGTTCTTTGTCTATCTCCTTACCTTCTTGAAGGTTTTAGGTAAAATTATACTAATGTGTCCATCTGTTTT
>NC_068983.1:87363210-87367726 GCF_001194135.2 Octopus bimaculoides
GAAGCCCGTCGTATATATGTGTATGTATATATATGTGTTTGTGTATCTGTGTTTGTCCCCCCAACATCGCTTGACAACCGATGCTGGTGTGTTTAAGTCCCCGTCACTTAGCGGTTCGGCATAAGAGACCGATAGAATAAGTACTAGGCTTACAAAGAATAAGTCCTGGGGTCGATAAGCTCGACTGAAAAGGCGGTGCTCCAGCATGGCCGCAGTCAAATGACTGAAACAAGTAAGACAGTATATATATATATATATATATATATATATACACTAAAAGTTGAAGATCGGAGTTTGTGATCTTATTTTTGTTTCATAGTTGAAAATTGTTACAACAATTCCATGGTGACTAATCTTGTATCATGTTTATAAACATGATCTAGTCACATTGGCAATGTCTTCTGTTTCATCAGAATTATGAAATAAAAAATAATATCGCAAACTTTAATCTTCAGTTTTCATTATTCATACTTTACAGGCAAAAAGTTATTAGCGGATTTTCTCTTTATCTGGAACATCGCTGTTATAAGAGTATATATCCCAACTGGAACTTTTCGAAAGAGCCACTGTTCGTAGAAGTGCTTCTCAAGGTAAGCGCCTAGATTATCTTATCCCAATTGACTTTTTACGCGCGCGTGCACACACGCACGCACGCGCGCACACACACACACTCACGCACACACACACGTGTATATAGTTATATCTTTCACCATGTATCGACGAAAAACCAGTAGACTTTGAACAGTCTACTGTTAAATGCTCCTAATGAGCATTGAATAGGCTATCTCAAACATAACATAATTATGCAGTGACCTCATTGCTCATATAAACGAGATATTTTCCTAATAACTGAAAGCTAAGTGACTTAGACTCAATACAGAGTGCGTCAGTTTTTTGAGGACACCTCTTTCATGAGCTCTTTCTTGTCACTTATTTTTTTTACCTACTTTTCAGATAAATAATGTGAGACATCAGGTTGGCCCAGCAAATGAAAAGGTGTGTTGCAACCGTTGCTTCAAAAGCGCAATATTGTGATACAGAGAGAGCTCGCTTCCTCAAGGTTGCCAGATCCTTCGTTCTCAAAGTTCGAAAGCCGGAAGCTGCGGATGGGATCTAACATCAACAGCAAAACGCATGCGCAAGGTCCTTATACGATTAGAACACATAACATTGTACACAAAGTCCGAGAAATAATCGATACTCCTACCACCCCGAAAGTCAATTACAGCCATTGCAAAGGACCTCAGAATGCAACATCAGAAGAGCTGTATATGAGGACATCCGATAGAAGTCATATGTGATGTGGAGGGGTCAGTTTATGTCGGATGTGACAAGAGGGAGTCGTTCGATCTGTGTAAAGCGCTTGCTCAACAAGTTCAAACACCAAGATACTGGAATGCTTTGGTTTTTGTCCGATGAGAAAGACTTCGACCAGGACCAAAAGGTAAACTGAAGGAACGAAAGATGGTTATGCACAATTCCTAAGGCCATGGAATTCTAAGTTTCCAACAACTGTGATGATTCTGGAAGTCGTCAACAACGAGGGAGATGTCATGCCACAGCATGTTTTTCGCAGGGCTCAAGAGTCGATGCTGTTGTCTACATAGAGGTGTTGGAGAAAACTGTGAGGCCCTGCACAGACAGAGAATGCAACGGAAGACCGTACGTCTTCCAACAAGACTCAGTGCCATGTCATAAGGCCAGGACAGCCCAAGCGTGGATACATGCCAATCTTCATGATCGTGTTCTCTCAGACACATGGCTCCATTGCTTAACAGACATCAATCCACTGGACTATTACGTATGGGGCGTAGTCGAGAGAGAGAGGTCAATCAACATTTCCGTAACACCATACAATCTCTCAAGTCCGCCAAAAGCAGCACTATTTCTGAAATTGATAAAAATCATCTTATTCGGGCTTGTCAACGCTTCCGACCTCGTATTGAAGCAGCTATTGATGCTAACAGTGGATTTATTGAATTGGTGTAGTAAGAGGATTCTCAAGATTATTTGTACCAATTTATTTTCAAATGCAGCTTTGATGAGCTACACATCTTTTTCTAAATTCATACAAATGACCTCAAAAACTGACGCACCCTGTATATCGTCGAATAGAGATACGGATCAACTCTACATGGTTGCTCGATCTGCTAGATATTGCAGTTAAATCCATATTAAATTAGACTCAGCTGTTTAAAAAGGAAGAACAGAACAGATCATGTGGTCCTAGACAAACTGTATCGGAAGAAAAAAGAAAAGACGGGAAGATCGCAGTTAGAACATTTTGATCAAAGATAAATCTGCTGAATAAGAGGTGATTTTGGGTTCAGTAACAACAAAATCGTCGTCGTCATCATCATCAGCAGTGGCAGAGCAGAGAATCCTCTGACAGTCAAAACAATATCCTGAGGATTTGGTAACTTGTGATCCCCAGCACTTCTCTGACGGCAAGAACTAGTTTCTTAGTCGAGTCAAGAAAAAAGATGAGTAATGTTTTATAACCAAAAAACTTTTCTTTAAATTTGAAACAAGGTTATTGCGGTTAATTTTTGCTTAAGTGGTGAGCTTTCCAAACCTCTCATCCCAATATGATTCATTCAATCATGTGCTTAAGAACATTACATACATACATACACCTCTTTCTTTCTCCCACACGCATACTATCTTTCACACACGCATACACACACATGCGCGCTCTCTCTCTCTCTCTCTCTCTCTCACACACATACATACACACAGATTTCCTCTTTTTCATACAAACACATACAGTCACATACAAACTCTCTCCAGTGTCCCACTTTCTGACGAAACAAAATTCTGAAACGTTAAATTCTACACTTCTTATTGAATTCCTCTATCACTAATTTACCTATGGACAGATTATTACCGAAACAAGCATTAATTAATTTCTTTGGTTGCGTATCTTACTCTATTTGTTTCCGCTAGTTTTCAAATAACTTCAAAAGTACGAGATGTATATGTATGAGGACATAGACATAATAAGTACCGCATATTTGAAACTCAGTCAGTATGGTGTATATTTTCCTCTCGCAAATTAATGATTATTATCTTTAATATAATTTCACACTGAAAATCTTAGTCAAGTTCGTTCGAAAATATTCCTGTAGTAAAAAAAGGTAAAAGAAAACTTTAAGCTGGTTTGTAAAATGAAATAAACTATACTAAAGTTTATTTCATTTTACCAACTAATCAACTAATCATTACTATCATTACCAACTAATCAACTAATCATTACCATCATTACCAACTAATCACTAAAGGGATTAGTTGGTAATGATGTTGAGCTGACGTTTTTCGTTGTGAGCACATGATACTTTCTGCTCAGACTGATCAGCTTTGTCTCATTTGCACAACAGTACATAAGTTGACATCTTTGTTAATTACCATTCTACTACAGAACGTTTTTCAGTAATTTAAAATGTAACATTGTATCTGTTTATTCTATTGATAGCTTTTTATTAAGTTAGTTATTAATCTCTCTGTGGAGGGAAGATGAATATTTCTTTTCAGGTTAAGTATGAAAACTAGTTAGATAGATGCCTTTTTTTCCTGATCAAAGAGAGATAAAACCTGCAGTTTACTTTCACAGCGAAGCTAGAATTTTATGTTTATGAACTCTCTCTCTCTCTCCATGTGTGTGTGTGTGTGTATACACATATGTGTATGTATGTATGTATCTATGTACCTCTCTCTCTCTCTCTCTCTCTCTCTCTCTCTAATCCAAATAAAAAAAAACAGAAAGATTTTTACATTATGCATCTGCCAGGCTCTCGATATAAGCAAATAGTAAAGCCTGGCAAACGCACAACGTAAAAGCGCGCCTTTGATTCAGCTCTGAGTAATGTCTAAAACCGTAAATATTCCGTAAATCTTCTCTTTGAACTTTTGCGTGAATTAGTGTTGAAATCAGAGTTGGTACAGAAACAATTGTAACTGGTCATTAAAGATGTTATAAAATCATTCTTTGTCTTATTTGGATTATATTTTACTCTTCGCTAAACCCAGGTTTCACAACGGTTTTACCGTTATGAAACCTGGATTTTCTACACCTGAAGAATTTCGATCTTAGTTAAGACTAGAATCCGACAGTGTAGGTAACCTGAGTACTGTATTGAAAATACCCCGTCTTTCTACCCTCCCAAGACCTTACATACATACAGACATACATACATACATACATACATACATACATACATACATACATACATCGAGTATAACCAGCTGAAATTGCAAAGATAATCTGGAACTCGACTGAGGAAAGAAAACTCTGAATGACCCGTCCTTGTTTTCTTTGTATCGTCTATCTGGATGTTTTGTTGTGCCTTTTTTTGTATCACCTGACTGTCTGGATGTTTTGCGTTCTTGTCCTATTTTGTATTTTATACATACATACATACATACATACATACATACACGCACACACACACACACACACACATACACACATCTGTATTAATAAAAGCGAGGTTTTGTCTGTCCGTCTGCCCCCCCCCCC
>NC_068983.1:87367739-87374791 GCF_001194135.2 Octopus bimaculoides
CCCCCGTATCTCAGTCTATATTTGCTCTACATAGACATATTATATCATTTTGAAATCAGGATGATCTCGGGATTGAAAATCTGCCCCTCATTTGGTTCTTGAACATCCAGCATTGAGATCTGATTTAAAAGCATTTGGATTACTATTTCTAGCAGGTAAAGCTTGTCTAATTCACGCCATCTTGCTTGGCGTTTGTTAGATGACGCTAGAAATCAAGGGGGAAATAAATGACATTTGCATTGTTACTTTTACGTCGAGATAAGAACTTTGGGACAAATTAGCCAACAGTTGGAATTCAACTTGAGACTGGAACAATACAATAGAGAGCCAAATGGCATTTACAGAATTAATTCTCATTCGTCCTTCACCTTTGATCAAACACCAACGGGGGATATAGTCATTACAGACGTATTATATTTATGAATTTCTATTGCAAGATTCCTGATGTGAAGTCGTGTGTTGAAACAGATATTGTTGTATTTCGAGATGATAATTTTTTGTTTGTTTGTTTGTCAAGTGAACCCACGCACTAGACAGGGTTCATGGAGTAAATAAAATCATAATATAAACAATTAAATATAAGAAATAATAATTTCTTAAAGTATGTGTTAATCCACATGTTCCCAGACTTTGTGGACACCCTATATATTCATTATTCACTCGTTTATTACTGTTCTTATTCTAACTCATGTTCCGGAAATCTTTCGTCACACATCTGTGACCTCTTCAGCGACACTTTCCGTCTTCGTGTGTGTCCTTACTTCACTGTCCTTCTATGATGTGTATCCTTATATGCGCATGCGTTTGCGTCTGTGTTTGTGAGTATGTGTACATATGTGTGTTTGTGTGTTTGTGTGATTGTTCTTAATAGCTCTACGACCTTCCTCTCACCCCCTCCCCCGTTGTCGTTGCTGCTGTCTTAGGACCCAAAATTTGGTACGGTTTCTGTATCTCTCTGTGTTTGTGTGTTCGCTCACGCTGCGCCCATCGTGGTTGTTGTTGCTCTTGTTATTGCCATCGTTGTCACTGCTGTTGCTATTGTTGTTATTCGTGTTCTTGATAGTGTTGTGGCCGTCTGTGGAGTTATTGTATGTGTGTTTGTGTGTGTATATAGGTTCGCTTCCTATGTTGGTTGCATCCCTGCCTTTATATCGATTTTTTTATTCATTCATTTATTTAAAAAAAGATCTATATAAAAGGAAGGGACACAAACAACATAGAAAGCGAACTTCTATACACACACGAATAACAACGACAACAGCAGAAGTGCCAACGATGGCAATAGCAACAACAATAATGATGGCAGCGGCGTGGGCGAACACAAACACAGAGAAGTACAGGAACTGTACCGAATTTCGGGTCCTAGGATAGCAGCAACGACAACGGGGGAGGGGATGGGGTCGATCATAGAGAAGGTCATAGAGCGATTAAGAACAATGACACACACACACACATACACACACACAAACAAACAAACATACACACACACACAAACACACATACATGGACGCAAACGCATGTGCATATAAGGATACACACCACAGAAGAACAGAATGAAATAAGTGGAGCAAAAGCACACACGAAGACGGAAAGTGTCGCTGAAGAGGTCACAGATGTGTGGCGAAAGATTTCCAGACAATGGACATAAGTTAGAATAAGAACAGTAATAAACGAGTGAAGAACGAATATATAGTGCGTGTATTTATTTGGCAAAAAAAAAAAGACCATCCCTGAATACAACAATAGACATATTATAGTCATGCTATTTAGTTCTCTTTAGTTTTGGGCTGCAGGCCCAATTAGACCTCGACACGGAGTGCGGCTTTTAAGCAAGTATATATATAAATAAATATATATACATGTGTGTGTGTGCGTGTACGCGCATGTGTGTAGTTTTATTTAAAAAAAGCATACGTACATGCACACAGTGCAAGAAGTATACAGGAGACATAAACATAGTTAATATACTGCAGAACATGTCCTTCATCAGGTGTCGAGTGGAAATGACAATAGCTTCGTCAATTTCCGTCTGTAGTATTCCGTCCAGCAGTACCAAAAGGCATTTATCTTTTAACATAGAAGGTTCGCATCCTTTTGGGTCTTACCGCAGCAAGTTTATCTCTACACATTTTTCTGTCATACACGCCCTCACCAAACGAAATATGGGACAGTGGCGTTGCTAGAGAGTATGCTGCTCAGAAAAGCCCTTGAGTTCGCTGGCCCTGGTCTCGTCCCCGATACCGGCTTATACAGCAGACCCAAAAGTGTTCCCTGAGGCGGTTCGCCCCTCGATTTCCACCTAGCTACGCTACTGATCTAGTGTAGCTTAACCATTGCATTCAGATTCCGCCTATTTCATTATATATTTAAGATTTTAGAAATAGATAATGTAAATGATATAAAGAAAACTCACCTGACAAAATATTTCATATGAATTGCATATTTTAGTTTTTGATAGAGCATCTAAAGATCTGGTTTTTCTTGTCTGAATTGTATGCTCTATTTGTTTCTGTGTTATGTACATGATTAAATTTTCACATTCATCTGTTTTCTTTGTATCTCTTTTCACGGAGTTGGGGACATGGGATTCTTTTTCACAGAACATTATGAATCAGAAAAGTTGCTTATACTTGTTTCTTATTTCTTTATTGCCCACAAGGGGCTAAACACAGAGGGGACACACAAAGGTATTAAGTCGATTACATCGACTCCAGTGCGTAACTGGTACTTAATTTATCGACCCCGAAAGGATGAAAGGCAAAGTCGACCTCGGCGGAATTTGAACTCAGAACGTAACGGCAGACGAAATACCGCTAAGCATTTCGTCTGGCGTGCTAACGTTTCTGCCAGCTCGCCGCCTTAAAGTTGCTTATACTTGTTTCTACTTTCTATTTGTTTAATCTGTTTCTGTCAGCCTGGAGGTTACGCTGATGGTTTTATGAGAGGTGTATTCAGCGACAGTATTATCCTCACTTAGACGTTGGTAGCGGTTTGTTACAGCAGGAACAATGGATTTGTAGCTCGTATTGGCACTGTTTCTATCAAGGTTCATTTGAAGCAACACTGCTTTTGTACGAAGAGTAATGAATTCGTTTTACGAAACAATTTAAGATCTGCATGTCACTTTCGTACACTCGATCACCATCAATATATGACTCTTATGTTTGTAATTTCAATCATTTTTATTGGCAAAACGAAATGAATTAAAAGCATGAGAAACATGTTGAGATCAGCCGATGTAACCGTATCGTTCCAGTCTGGTAAGTATTTGCACAAAGGTGTCTATCAAATGCAAATACATAAGAAGGTAAAAGAGGACTGTTCACATGACATAAGAAGCAAAGGAATGGCCGCGTTTCATCTCGAAGTTTTCGACTCTATATAAAAAAAAGAAAAGAAATAAAGTAATAAGATGAAACAATAATCGTTTTATAATGTTGGCTTTTATCATTGACTAGCAGTATAGCCCGGCTTTGCCCGGGATTAAGTTAGGATTATTAAGCTAATCAAGTTCTTTATTTCAAACGAAACTAAGTAACATCGACGTCAAATTTGGGTAGAATCAGTGTCGCGACGGGAGCGCATGGGTTGGGAGTTTGATCGGCAGAGGTGATCAGGTTACCCATGCCAGCCCTTTGAAAACACACTCCCCATCAGCTAACCCCTCTTTGCTCATGGGTTGGGACCCTTCCAGCAAGGAAAATAGAATGCCCAAAAGGGCTCCCGATTCTCTGTGTCAGAAGCGGTTATGTTCAGATCACAACTAAGTCTTAAGTATATGTGTGTATGTATATATATATATATAGATATATATGGGCAACACACACACACGCACGTACGTACACCAATTGTATACATATCTTTTTGTACGCATATATGTTCGTATGTGTGTGTGTGTGTTGGTGTGTTGCCCGTATATCAACAAAACACTTTTTTCCTCGGTGGAAAAAAAACACAAAAGTTTTAACAAAAACTTACTCGTCGCTAGAAGGGGACTTAACTCCTGTTGTAAACAATGGTGGATTTCTCCGACTTGAAAATTGTTAAAAGTTTTGGTTGAAAATTTATTTTTACTGCTATTCACTGGTACCTCTGGGGAAAATAAGTTGACGAAAATACAGCTAGGGTCATGACAAATGTCCTCCTAAAATTGGAGCGACATGCGTGCTAATTTGTGGACGTGCATAAATTACATTCACGTACACACACACACACACACACACATCTTGCCTGTTATATATACAGATTACGGTACAGTGAAGTATGTGAGTTTAGATAAATTTGAATGCTGGTGTAATAAGAAGAACCTGACGTTTCAGAATTGACTTCTTGTCTGAGAGAGAGAGAGAGAGAGAGAGAGAGAGAGAGAGAGAGAGAGAAGAGGAAAGTGAGGGAGAGAGAGAGAGAGAACACCAAGCACACCGGACTTTTCCCAACTGTTTCTCCACTCTGCGGGTGAATGCTTAGAGTAGTTCCAATCTCCCTGACCATTTTCATCTCCCACTTTTTGACAATTTTTCTTGGGAAGAGTACTTTCTTCTACACCCTCATTTTCCTTTCTAAGTAGAACCTGAGAAAATCGACGAGGGCTTGATCAAAGAGGAGGGTGCCTATTCTCAATCCTTTCAATCTCATTCACCACACGGCCTCCGCTTTCTTAAAAGTGCATTAGTCCTACGCGTTGCAACAGCTTTCGGCATGACTTCACAAGCCAGCAATAATAATTGGACACTGCATGAATGTATGCAATACAATTTCCTCGCTCTGCACGCATCTCGGACAGTCCAGAATAGCAGTTCTTCCCTATCAGAGTAGAGTTTATCTCAAATCGGTAGTGCCACTCAGTAGCAATACCTGACCAAGCTTGAAGACAGCAGCCAAGTATTGATGCTCGATCCTATCGAACATTTTCAACTGATCTAAATTGATCAGAGTCCCACACATACCGGATTCTTAACTCGCCCTTACTATGATGCATCACGTGAGATATTGTGGATAGTTCTGTTTGGTATGGGACATGTACCTCACCTATCAGAGTATCAACAAGTGCCAGCGTCTTAGCTAACGCATTGGACAAAATCTTCATCACTGAATTTAGCAGTCATGGGCCTGAAGAAAAAGAAGAAGAAGAAGAAGAAGAAGAAGAAGAAGAAGAAGAAGAAGAAGAAGAAGAAGAAGAAGAAGAAGAAGAAGCAGCAGCAGCAGCAGCAATGGGATCTTGGAAGAAAAGGAAAGTGTGTGCCTTCAATTTTTTCAGTCGCTTCACTTGCGTCCACCATATAATTTCTTTCGTCATAACCTCCAGTCTGGATAAAAGTGCCTACCCCTTTTTCAGTGAAAGGAAAGCGCTGGTATGCTCTTCAACAGTAACTTTGACAAAAGCACAATCCATCCTATCCGCAACAGCAGTTGTTCGACGAAACACTGCAAAATTAGTAATGCTTAGAAACTGAACGAAGACGTGCGGAGCAGTTTTATCGATCTGCACACATCTCAGGCAGGCCTGTCCGTCGAAACTGCTGCGTGTGCAGAGTTTATTCCGAACGAGCAATCAACCGTTTGTAGCACAGTCAGGTTAAGGATCTCCAAAAGATAGCCATAAACCCATCCCGAGTTGAAAGTCTTCAAGAAAATAGCAGCTAGTTGATTTTCATCGACACAGTTTGCTCGAGAACGTCACCACTGACCCCGCCATCACTAGTTCTCAAATATCGTACTATCTTAACCTTGACAATAATAATAAAAAAAGAAAAAAAAGAGAGTGTTAAAAAGTGGTACACAGACATCTCCGCCCTCACTCATTTACCTGAAGAAAGTTGGCGCATAGAATATGTATGTATGTATGTATGTATGTGTGTGGGGGGTGTTGTATGTATGTATATCTGAAGATGTGTGCGTATGTATGTTTGTGTGAGAGAGTGAGAAAAAGAGAGAACGAGAGAGAAAGAGCGAGGAGGGAAAGAGAAAAAGAGAGGGGGCAAAATAGCGTGCGTAAGATGTTTATAATTTAGTAAGAGAACGTGGCACAGTGCCATAGCTTACGTAAACATACTAGTGGGGTTTTACTAGTATGCATGTATGTATGTATGTATGTATGTATGCATGCATGTACGTACGTATGCAAGTACGTACGTATGTATATATGTATGCATGTACGTATGTATGTACGTACGTATGTCTGTATGTATGTATACGTGTGTATCTAGGTGTGCACGCACAAGACTAACCAAATATGGGTTTTCAAATTTATCTAACATGTTAGACTCAAGTTTTATATCGATATCTTATACGCACACGCACACACGCATGCACACACACACACACACTTTCTCTCTCTCATACACGTGCTTTCATGCAGACACTGATTCACATATCCCAAACAATATACACATGGACTCACACATGTATACATGAATGTATAAATATATATATATATATATATATATACATATACACAAATTACACATCTAATCTCAAATACTTGTGCACATAAGCACGCACACACATACACATACACTCACATACACGCTGTGACAAACACATACACACATACACACACGCACCACGCACATACAAATGTTTCAAACCTGTTATTAACGTCTAAAAGAAAGTCATAAAAAAAATAATAATAAATGGATCAAATGAAGGACAATGAACTTGAGTGATGGTGATGATTAATAAGCTAACTCACGAGCAAACACTGTCGTTCATTATCACTGTTTTTGTTGTACTTGTAGTCTTGATGTATCACTCGAATACCGACTGATACTAAATACAAAGTCCGCAGTTACAGTTGTTTCTCGATTCATTCGTCAGCATTCGGTTGTTAAACGCGCTCTTTTTTTCTTCCTTTTTTTCTTTATTTCTTTCTCTCATTCTTCATTTAATTCTTTCTTTCTTTCTTTCTTTCTTTCTTTCTTTCTTTCTTTCTTTCTTTCTTTCTTTCTTTCTTTCTTTCTTTTTTTTCATTCTTTCTTTCTTTCTTTCTTTCTGTCTTTCTCTTTTGATGTGATAACGTTCGCAGTAATACTATGAGCGAAATAAAAAGGCAC
>NC_068983.1:87375881-87376388 GCF_001194135.2 Octopus bimaculoides
TATATATATATATATATATATATATCTTCCCCTTACACCGGCATGGTCACATGCTTCCGGTCAATAATCCTTTTCTTCCTTGGCTATCGCCGAGCAAACACGCGAACTTACTTCGTCCCCACTTTCAAGTTCGTGCCTCACAGCGTTCATACACACATAATTTTTCCCGTCTGGCCGTATAGCCTTTTCCGTTTGTTTTCTTGTCTATACATACATACATACACACAAGTACACACACACTCACACACACACATCTATAAATATAGTGACTTCGGGGTTTTGGCTCGCTAGCTTTCATCCATCGGACTGTTCGATGGAGGCGAGTAGGTTTGTCACCGTTCTTGTAAAAGTATAATAAATATTGTACTCCACACATGTTTAGTAGTTTTTCTGTTTAATGTAATATTATATTTATTATAACTCGAACTAAAAACAAACATTAATGTGAGTGTGTGTGGATACATTCATATATATATATATATATATATATATATATATATATATATA
>NC_068983.1:87379320-87380273 GCF_001194135.2 Octopus bimaculoides
TATATATATATATATATATATATATATGAAATAATTACTGTAAAGTATTGTGTAGAATATATTGTATAAAAGATAGTGGGTAAGGCTCACATATTTGTTTTCTTGTGATTTACCTTGCATTTACTTCGCATTGTTTTGCATTACCCACGATGTTTTATACAATATATATATATATATACATATGACCACAGCGTTATTTGACCATCAAACGATTCCATCACTTAATCGACCTAGACTGATACTTTATTTATCGATCCCAGAAGAAGGGAAAATAAATTTGATCCTGCAAGAAACCGGAACAAACACTGCAAAGCATTATGCCCGAAGCCCTAACTATTCTGCAAGTTCTCCGCCTTTACTTATACGCTCAGCGCGCTCATATTTCTGTCACATGGAAAATACTCCGTGTCACCGAGAAAATACTCCTTGTAACTAATTTACTATAAATTATAGAGAACGTTGCTATACTCTTTTACTTGATTTAGTCTTTGGTCTGCAACCATGTTGGAGTACCCTCTTGTAAGGTTAGTTGAAGAAATCCACTCCGGTTCTTATCTAAACTCTGGTACTTATTATATCAGTTTTTTGCCGAACCGCTAGGTCATAGGACTGGAAACAAACCAACTCCGGTTTTCAAGAGGCGGGCGGTACAAACACAAACCCAAAGACATTCGCTCACGCACACGCACACACATACACACGTACATATATACATATACACGTATATATATATATATATATATATATATACACTAGCAGTATAACCCGACCTTGTCCGGGTGTGACTTATTACGCCATCTACGATAAGTCTTGCTAGGTGAAAATCAACTAAAAAAGAAAACCTTACAACGAAAAAGCCCTTATGATGTAAATATGTTCATAATTTAAAAGACGATGAAATTAATAGGGAAAGTCTGAAGGCTGTTTTACGTAACATTATTAAGCGTACATAA
>NC_068983.1:87380547-87381252 GCF_001194135.2 Octopus bimaculoides
ATCAGATTGGGCAGATGTTGATGCACCATTTTGCATTATGTTCAAAGTAGCTTCTGGAATGTGGTGAATTGCTGCAGCCTGTTGCTGTCATTTTAAACCGGTTGCTTTCTTTCCCCAGCAAACTCTCTTCTTTGGAGGCATAATCTATGTATATATTAAACAGAACAACAAAAGTTATAATAGATGGCAGGGTCGGTAATTTTCACATTTCTGTAATTTTTCAGATTAACACCTGCACGATTACCCAACCCTAACCCTAAAACCCTAAACCTAACACTAACACTAACCCTAACCCTAACCCTAAAACCCTAACCCTGACCCTAAAACCCTAACCCTAACACCCTAGTGAAAAATCGTGGTATATTTACCAAACAGTGACGAACATGAGTTATATTCTAGTCAATGATTGTGTGTACAGGTAGAAGGGAAGAAATATAAAAGTTGCTAGAAACAACAGCCAAATCTCCCTTAAATCACACAAAGTAAACGGAATTTAGAAAATCTAATTACTGCACTGGAAAGTTCACATCGAGAAAATTCCATTGATGCAAAAATTTTAACGAAAAAGTGGAAAATGTGAATTTCTATACGCTTTTAAAAAGGCTTCACACAGACACACAACTTCAGCTCTATATATTAAGATATATACACACGTACATATATATATACATACATACACACACATGTATATATATATATATATAT
>NC_068983.1:87383777-87389109 GCF_001194135.2 Octopus bimaculoides
TGTGATTTCTGCAATGTGGTGCATAAATTGTCAAGTAAATGAGACGCATCTTTGCTTCCACTGATTCACTTGCAAAGTGTTGAGTAAAATTATTTCGTTGCAGACTTCCTTTGAGTCTTTTTATTATCACTGCGGCACATAGTCCCCAGTTGGTAACATTGATTTCAAGGCCTTCCCAGATGAGAGACTGGCATTCCACTTCATGTCTATGTTCCATGCTGGCATGGATTGGAGAGTTATTAATGTAGAAATATGGTATCGTAGCTACTAACAGTTGAGGGTTGCGTAGTCTAGACGGCGTTTTTAGATTTCATTATTCTCTTTAACCCGGGTAAAGCCGGGTATTTCTGCTAGTATATATATATATTTATATATAGGATCGACTTCTCAGTCTCCATTTACCAAATTCACTCACAAGGCTTTGGATGGACCCGGGGCTATAGTAGAAAACACCTGCTCAATGTGAAGCGCAGTGGGACAATGATTCTGCCAATTTGCCACTGTACATTTGTATATCTTTTAGTCCCTAAGTATCGGGCAAAGTATTTATAAGGCTATACTTCACTGAGAAGGTCTAATAATACCGAAACATGCCCGAAATAATCATCATATTGGCCAAGATGAGACACACTCCCCATTGCATGCTCCGCATTCAATTTCTAAAAAAATAACTTGGATTTCGGAGTTATCTGCTTTCCTAAACCAGAATCAATTAATATGCTAATGATATTTCCTACTCACTATGAGTTAACATTTTTTGGTCCACGTCACTACATTAAATATTTTAACCTCTAATTAATTATCTATCTTTTGTATCTTATTTGCACAGTCATTGGACTGCGGTCATACTGGGGCACCACCTTAACGGGTTTAATCGAACATATCAACTCCTGTACTAATTTTTCAAAGTCAAGTACTTTTCTATCGGTTTTCTTTTGCTGAATCGCTAAGTAACAAACCAACACCGGTTGTCAATCGGTGGTAGGGACATACATAAACACACACACACACACACACACACACACACACACACACACACACACACACACGCACACAATGGGCTTACATAGAGTTTTTCGTCTACCAAATTAACTCACAAGGAATCGGTCGGTTCAGGGGTATAGTAGAAGACATTTGCCCAAAGTGTTGCACAATGTGCTTGAATCGGAAACCATGTGGTTACAAAGCTAGTTTCTTAATAACGATTTTATGTTTGTTTGTTTGTTTGTTTGTTTTCCATGTATCAGGTCATCCCATCTTTTTTGTCCGAATTTTGACTAAAGAAAACAAATGATCAAATGTTATATTTAATTGAAATTTAATCATCAATGTACTTTCCCTGATTATCTATGACTTCCTTCGATCTATTTATAAGCTTTTTAATCTCATCAATAACCCTTTTGGTTTCAAAGTGAAGAACTCTGAAATGTCAGTTTCGACCCCCTCCTGGCTTGCGAAAGTTATGTCCCCCAAATGATCCTGTAAACTACGAAACAAATGGTAGTCTGAAGGAGCAAGGTCGGGAGAATAAGGTGGATGAGGAATTTTTCCCCAATTTTTTCGATCTTCTGTGGTATGATATTTGCAGTGTGGGGTCGCGCATTGTCCTGATGAACAGTTCATTCAAGATAATTTGTACATTTTTACAAACTGCAATTTTTTTGCGAGAAATATCAGTTGGGAAAATTTAAAAACACTTATCTCAGGATAGCAAATAAACCTGGTCTGATTTAAATCAACAATTGTCGATCATCTCGTCCGATCACCGAAGTTAAGCAACGTCGAGTCTAGTGAGTTCTTAGATGGTTGACCGCTTGGGAAACTTAGGAGCTGTAAGTGTCACACATAAGTGCAGGAGTGGCTGTGTGGTAAGTAGCTTGCTTACCAACCACATGGTTCCGGGTTCAGTCCCACCGCGTGGCACTTTGGCAAGTGTCTTCTACTATAGCCTCGGGCCGACCAAAGCCTTGTGAGTGGATTTGGTAGACGGAAACTGAAAAAGGCTCGTCGTATATATGTATATGCATATATGTGTGTGTGTTTGTGTGTCTGCGTTTGTCCCCCCAACATCGCTTGGAAATCGATGCTAGTGTGTTTAAATTCCCGTAACTTAGCGGTTCGGCTAAAGAGACTGATAGAATAAGTACTAGGCTTACAAAGAATAAGTCCTGGGGTCGATTTGCTCGACAAAAGGCGGTGCTCCAGCATGGCCGCAGTCGAATGACTGAAACAACTAAAAGAGTAAAAGAGATAACTTTTAATCATAAGGGTAAATTCACCCTCCCCTCCCCCCAAATTGCATAAAATTGCTTTAAAGCGCGGGTTTATGCTACATCCCCCCCACCCCCGTGGTATGTCTTTTAACTAGACTGTCTATTGTACATGGAATGCACGTGTCTTCAAGGGTCCGGGAACAGGGGGTGCAGGTGGTGCTCTTACACCCCCTAAAATTTTTAGGGGCTGCAAAATCAAAATTTGCACCCCCTACATACTTTGTCAGGTTTAGAAAATAGTGTCTAAAAAGTGATCTGTAAAAAGTTGCTTGAAATTAGGTTCTCAAAATAAGAACAAAAGGACAAAAATATATAAATAAAAAGTCGGACATGTTTACTAATGAAGCTGGTCATAAAATTCACAAGGGAATTCTCCATAATGAAAACCCTTCACTGTCCAGCTATCCACATTCTTCATTTTCTCTTAATACTACAACTGACCCATCATCATCATCGCCATAATATTCAACTGCTACAACCCTAACCACTACTACTATCAGGCCTTTCTTCCCACCACTGTCCACCTCAATTTGAATGTCTACCTCACAGATCCAGGATAAATTTGGTAACTATAAATAATGTATAATCTATAAACGCATGATACCCCAAAATATGCCAGTTTTCTCAATGCAGGAGACTATGCATACACAGTAACTGCAATTTTACTCATTTACCTGGGACAAAACACTCCATTCGTACAAGCGCCACCAGCCAACGCCAAAACACACATCTTACGCTGCCGCTTTAGTCACCGCCACACTCCCTCCGCCCACCACTTGTATGTGATTTTTCAGATTGCTACCTTCTGTGCAATTTTTATATACAGGTTGTCTACTTCACTGTGTGTGTGTGTGCATACATACGTATATACATATAAATTCACACACACACACACACACACACACACACACACACACACTAACACACACATATATATACATATACATGCATGCATATATATATATATATACATACATACACGCATGCATGCATACATACATACATACATACATATATACATACATACATACATGCATATATATACTCTCTCTTTCCTTTCCCGAGCGTCTAGTAACATAATCTGTATCACGTCTTCATGTTTTTTCTTGTTGTTTTCTTGTCTTTTTCCTTTTTTGAACTTATATATACATATATATATATCTTAGCTGCTTTCTCGTATACGAGCAAAGCCGTTACTAGAAAGACTCATTGAAATGAGTCAATGTTGATGCAATGTGAGGCCCTTTTATCACTCCTGAGCCCGGTGAAAGTTTTGCACATTCTATTACATAATGCACAGCTCTGATAGCTGGTAGAAGGAACAGGTACCACAGTATGAACTCTTTTGGCATGCCTTTTCAATCCTCCAACCGAGAGGCATACCTTTCCACATGTACATGTTCTGGTGTGAACAATAACCATATCACAGTTTACTATGGGTCGATTCCTGTGAGTTCTCTGATGGCTGACCAGGCTCACAAGACTCAAGCACATCCTCCCACAAACCACACCCACGAAACTCAACACTCCCTCTTTTTCCACAGGTTCATTTCTTCTAAGCCTTCTCCTAATCTTGTCTTTATTCTCTCTCTTTCAAACCTCAAACAATCACTGTGCACTTCTTTCCTCCATCCATCTCGGTCTTATACCCCCCTCTCCCAATCAACGAATGAAATTCCTGTGTGTGTCAGAGCAATTTTGAGGCAGTCCTTGAACCTTATTTTGGGTTTATATGCTGGTCTCCTACCATCTTCCAGCTCACCATAGAAAAGATGCTTGAGAAGCATTTCATCATTCATTCTTACCAGATGTCCACCCCACCTCAAACGAAGTTGCAGAATCATTGATTCTACATTTCTACTACCACTTCTCTCAAGTCCTTCCACATCACTGATGGCCATTTTCCAATTTATCCCAAGAATTTTTCTAAGACAATATTGATGATATCATTTCAAATGCCATAAATACCTACGATAAACAACCCATGTCTTACTACCATATAGCAAAAGTGACAGGACACGTGTTATGAACCCCAACCTCAATTTGGAAAGATATATATTGGCGTGATCAGAGACGCCTGTAAAGCCTACCAAAGGCACTATTAGTTTTGCTGATTTTATATGAAATTTCATCAAGACCAGCAGTGCTCAAAGTACTTCTTAAATAAATGAATTTAGTTACAACTTCTAACCTTTGAACACTCACACTTATAAAAGGTTCCACATAAAGCTTAGTGGGGGTAGGCTTGTACATTAGAACAGTTTTTTTCAAGTTGACTGTAAGGCCCAATGCTGTACATGCTACAGTAATCGCGTTCATCATGTGTTGCATATCTTCCTGGGAATGTGCTAACATGTCACAATCATCTGCATACAAAAACTCAATGATGTGAGAATGAAGAACTTTCGTTTTGGCACAAAGTCCTTTGAGGTTAAAAATTATGTTCCTGCTTATTCTAATTCTTCCATATACTTGAAGCTACGAAAATGGTGATCTTTAATTGCCGTCAATGTGTAATATACTGAGCACCACAAACGTACACCGTCTGTGGTTATAAGAGGGATTCACTTATTTCTAATCAAGAAAGATCGTGACCATAATTGATTACGCAGCACTTCAACAATGGAGGTGGTCACATGTTGGTGTGTTGAGAACAGCAACTGCTGCTCTCCATATATTTGTTACGGCTGCGGCGATACTTCATTGTCGCTGATATGACGAATACCACAACAGAAAGAGAAAACAAAAACCTCAGAGTCTTTGATCCCTCATATAAGATAGCCTTGTGAAGTTATCTTAGCTTATAAGAAATAAGAAGGAGTTGCGCGCTCCCGCTTATATCGCAAGGTTATTTTAGAATATAAAAATGAGCTGTGCGCTCAAAAGCTGTGCCCTTTAGTGTCTCAAACAAAATATACCCTGTGGCAAGAGGAAGTCTTAAACCATTCTGTCTGTATGAGAATGCAAAATATTGTCAAAGTTGCTGAAGATCCCTCCGGAGGGCAAAGTACCTTGTAACTCGTTGCGTGTAGATGTTTGTCAAATGTTCGTCGTGCACC
>NC_068983.1:87389806-87390084 GCF_001194135.2 Octopus bimaculoides
GAATGCTATGTTTATTATTTAGCTGTCTAGACTTAGATAGATGCCAATTGACGTATTTTACATGTTTCCTACAAGTGGTCAATGACCATACCCATTCGTGGCGATTTGATGCTTCAAATCATCGAATCAGACCGCTTGCCAGACCAGCAAATGTGTAGTCTGTTTTGAGACTACAGATAGTTATAAATAAGTAATTTCTTTGATATAGCCAGAGAGGAGAGAATTATTGCCAGAGATGTTTGACGCCATGCTTTGTGTTTATCCCGCGTATATCACCA
>NC_068983.1:87390094-87390278 GCF_001194135.2 Octopus bimaculoides
TAAGAAGGAGTTGCGCGCTCCCGCTTATATCGCAAGGTTATTTTAGAATACAAAAATGAGCTGTGCTCTCAAAAGCTGTGCTCTTTAGTGTCTCAAACAAAATATACCCTGTGGCAAGAGGAAGTCTTAAACCATTCTCTTTGTATGAGAGTGGTCTGTCCTAAATCACTTTCCATACCAAGCA
>NC_068983.1:87390288-87393372 GCF_001194135.2 Octopus bimaculoides
GGAAGTCTTAAACCATTCTCTTTGTATGAGAGTGGTCTGTCCTAAATCACTTTCCATACCAAGCAAACTTGGTAGGGTCGCCAGTCTAGTCGCCGACAAACATCATGCATCAGTTTACAAAGTACCAGTAGCGCTATCAAACGAACTATTTAAACATAATTCAAATGTACAGAAAATAAGACAGAGACAAGGGAGGCAACAATATTTACCTTAGAAAGTATATCAAAGAAAAGAGATTGGTTGAAATTGCGATCAAATAGGTGGGTTTTTATATTACTGAGACACATAGTGGTTTCATGTTCCTCATTTTGAATAGTATAAGTACCAGAGGTTCCTGCCTTACTGCATAAGGGTTGATACAACTGGAAGTAAGAAACTTCGGACAATTTAAATGAACTGAAGTTTATGGGCAAAAGTAACTTCAAGGAAGCCCACAACCAAGTTTGCGTGCGCGCGTCTATGTATGTGTGTGTTTGACAGCGAGAGAGAGAGAGAGAGTGTGTGTGAGAGAGAGAGAGAGAGAGAGAGAGAGAGGAGAGAGAGATAGATAGAGAGAGAGAGAAACAGCATATGAACAACATTTTTAGTCCCAAACATATTGTACACATAACCAAAGCCGTATTGTCAAATTGCGCTTGCAACTATAGTGAATATATGAAAATTATCGAACAATTAATGAAGCAACTACAGAAGGTGTTTAAGAACTCAAAAGTGCACAAAACGGCAGACCCACACAATTGTGTCCCCGACTTTGTTTCCTGATAACTTCATGAAAAATGTGTATAATTTTAATAAAATTTTCTACAAATACTTCTCAGAAGGTACAGATTACGATTATACCGGAATTTAATGTGAAAAAACACAAGGAGAAAAAATTCGCGAAATTACACACACATATACTGACACACAACGTATATATATCCACAAAATGGAACTTGAAATTTTGAATATATATTGGGATGTATGTCAGTACGTATGTGTGCGCGACCTGTATTTTTTTCGCGCTAAATTCTGATGTAGTCGTAATGTATGCTATCGGAGAGATATTTGTAGAATATTTCCTTAAACGATATCCATTTTGACTGAAAGTTGTAAGGGCACACCTGTGAGGGTCTGCTCAAAATATCCCCACAAACACCAAAAACAAGGTGAAGATGACTCTGACTTCACTCTAGTCTTCAGGTGTCCGGGTACGTCCCCCGACGCACACATTCCCTAGCCTCTAATCACCGCGAAAGGTTGAAAGAGACTGAATATTATTAGAAACGAAGGTCTTGGAGAAAACGTTTCCGATATTGTGACGTCATAATGACAATATGAAGAAATATAGAAATCTCTGGACTAGACGAAAAATTCTTGAATGAATTTCACACATAGACGCTAGACGCGCACGCACACAATAGCACACAGAGACACACATGTACACAAACAAATATTCATATATATGATACATGCATTTACATAAATGTGTATGCATGTGTATAGGTGTGTGTGTGTGTGTTTGTGTGGATATGTGCGTGTGTGTGTCTGTGTGTGTGTGTGTACCTATCTGTCTGTTAACATATACAGATATATAGGCGGTGAGCTGGCAAAATCATTCGCTCGCCGGGCGAAATGTTTAGCGGCATTTCGTCCGTCTTCATATTGTGAGTTCAAATTCCGCCGGGGTCTACATTGCTTTTCATCCTTTCCGGGTCGATAAAATAAGTACCAATTGAGCACTGGGGTCGACGTAATGGACTTGCCCACTCCTCGGCAATTACTGGCCATCTGTCAAAATTTGAAATTAATATATAATACTTAGCGGCAGCGAGCTGGCAAGATGGTTAGCATGCTGAGGCAAAATGACTGACGGCATTTCTTTCGTCTTTACCTTCTGAGTTCAAACGCTGCCGGGATTGACTTTGTCTTTCATCCTTTCAGGGTCAATAACATAATTACCAGTTGAACACTGGGGTCGATGAAATCGAGAATCCCCTACCACCGAAATTGTGGGCTTGTGCCAAAATTTGAAACCAATATATACAGGTGTTTGTGTATTTATGTGTAGTTTATTTGTGTATGTAAATCTCGACTCATCTTTTTCATCCGCTGGAAGTGTTATGGGGTAGAATCCTTGAGCCCATCTTTCATCGGATTCCGTCAGAAGCTACCGTGTCCAGTAGAACCTGCTGGAACTCCCAAAGAGACCAACATTGCGCATGGATGTTATCCAAGCAACCTCCTCATGGTCTACCCCTGGGATTCCTCACGTTTTCATATTTTGCCCGTAAGGCTTGTCTATCGATTCTTTCTTGAGGCATTCTTACCACATTTCCTTAGAATCGGAGCTGTGATCTCCCGATTCGGAGAAGTAGAGGGTCTACCTGGAACATCTCTCTGATGTCCAGGCTACGCACTCAACAGAGTAACGTGATCGTATTCTTTCTGTTATTAGCCATGAGGATCAAAACTGCTTCCGCTTATTCTACCTCTTCCATATACTTGAAGCTACAAAAACGGAGATCTTACATTGCCGTTAATATTTATTACACCGAGCACCACAAGATTTCGCCGTCTTTGATTATCGGAGGTATTCACTTATTTATAATCAAGAATGATCATGACAATAATTGATTACGCACGATGAGGTCACATGATGGTGTGCTGAAAACTGCGACTACCGCTCTCCATATATTTGTTACGGCTGTTGCGGTACTTCATTGGTGCTGATATGCTGAATACCACAATGGATAAAGAAAAGGAAAGCTTCAAACTCTTTGATCCCTCACATACGATAGCCTTGCGAGTTTATCGTAAATTATAAGGAGTTGCGCACTCCTTCTTATATCGCAAAGTTATCTCAAAATATAAGTTGGAGCTGTGCGTTAAAAAACTGCACCCTCTGGTGTCTCACCACCCTGTGGCAAGTGAAAGACTTGCAACCATTCCCCTCTATATGAGAGTGCAAAATATTGTTAATGTTGTTAAGATCTCTCCGGAGCGCAATGTACCTTGTAATTCGTTGCGTGTAGATGTTTGTCAGATGTTTGTGGTGCACCATCTCTTGTAATCCAGATGGAGGGTATGATTTCATTTTTACTT
>NC_068983.1:87393382-87393580 GCF_001194135.2 Octopus bimaculoides
ACATACGATAGCCTTGCGAGTTTATCGTAAATTATAAGGAGTTGCGCACTCCTTCTTATATCGCAAAGTTATCTCAAAATATAAGTTGGAGCTGTGCGTTAAAAAACTGCACCCTCTGGTGTCTCAGCACACTGTGGCAAGTGAAAGTCTTGTACCATTCTGTTTGTATGAGAGTGAAAAAGATTGTTAATGTTGTTG
>NC_068983.1:87393590-87394086 GCF_001194135.2 Octopus bimaculoides
ATCAGATTATAATAAAACCAGGGCCGTAGCTACATTTTCTTTTTCACCAGCTAAAGAGGAAGAATGAGCATGCATCTAAACATATACACACATATTTAATGTCTATATGTATATAGTGACTCTCACACACACAGGCACACATACACTAAGGCAAACAAACACACACACGCACAAACGTGCACATACGTACACACACGTATACGCATGGATGTATGTATTTATGAAAGCATGTGTGAGTGTGAAGTCGACTTGAAAATAATTTATTTACGTATGGTTAATGTATATGCCCACCGTTTACAAGTGTCCATCATTACTTTATACATACACATGCACATACATAAGACAGTAGGATGTATTTTCAAAGAGATTGGTAAAAGCACATCCTTAACATAGCTAGGACCACATTTCAAAGACTCTCATGTCTCCTGAGGCTCAGAAGACATTCTTCCCTCTATCAATTACCGTTACTCTACAACGGATGTCTGTGTGTGCGGGC
>NC_068983.1:87394458-87395104 GCF_001194135.2 Octopus bimaculoides
ATCTATATAATTGACTTATCCCCTCCCCCGAAATTACTGTCCTTCTGTCAAAATTTGAAATCAATATATACAGACCTAGATGCAGCGAGCTGGCAGAGTGGTTAGCATGCCGGGCAAATTGCCTTTCTTTCGTCTTCACCTTCTGAGTTCAAATACTACCGGGGTCGGCTCTGTCTTTCATCTTTGTAGGGCAATAAAATATGTACCACTTTAACACTGGAGTCGATGTCATCGAGTTTCCCTCTCCACCGAAAACAATATACACAGGTATATGTGTTTATGTGTGGATTATTTGTGCATGTAAATCTTGACTCATCTTTTTACCTGTTTCCTTCCTGGAAGGGCTACGGGGCAATAGTCCTTGAGCCCGTCTTCCAAGAAGTCCCGTCAGAAGCAATCGTCTCCATTTGAACCTGCTGGAACCCCAAACGTGACCAACCGAGCACATGGATGTTATCGAAACAGCTTGTTCATGGCCTACCCCGGAGATTCCTCCTGTTTTTTTTTTATATATTTTGTCCGTAAAACATGTCCATGGATTCTTTCCTGAGGTATTCTTACTACATCTCTGTAGTATTGGAGCTGTGATCTCCCAATTCGGAGAAGTAGAAGCTCTACCTGGAACACCTCTCTGATGTTCTCAATA
>NC_068983.1:87395114-87397639 GCF_001194135.2 Octopus bimaculoides
CCCAATTCGGAGAAGTAGAAGCTCTACCTGGAACACCTCTCTGATGTTCTCAATAGAGTAACTTATCTCCAAAGACTATTCGGAAGAAACCCATTTCGGCCTTTTGTATTCATGATCGTATTCATCCGATTATTATCCAAGAGGACCAGAACTCTTCCCGCTTAATCTGCTTCTTCCATATACTTGAAGCTACGAACATGGAGATCTTTCATTGCTGTCAATGTGTATTATACTGAGCATCACAAAGCAAGAAAGATCATGACAATAATTGATTACGCAGCACTTCAACAAAGAACGTGGTCACATGTTAGTGTGCAGAGAATAGCAGCTGTTGCTCTCCATATATTTATTGCAGCTATGACGGTACTTCATTGTTGCTGATATGCTGAATACCACAACAGAAAAAAAAAGACAAAAAAACCAAGACTGTTTGAGTCTTGCGAGTTTATCTTAAATTATAAGAAGGAGTTGCGCCCATTCTTATATCGGAAGGTTATCTCAGAATATAAGTAGGAGTTGTGCACTCAAAAGCTGCACCTTCTAGTATTTCAGACAAAACATACCCTGTGGAAAGTGAAAGCCTTAAACCATTCTGTTTGTATGAGAGTGCAAAAGATTGTTAATGATGTTAAGATCCCTCCGGAACGCAATGTACCCTGTAACTCGTCGTGTGTAGATGTTTGTCAGATGTTTGTAGTGCACCATCTCTTGTAAGCCAGATGGAGGGTATTTTTAGTTTTTGCTTCCTATACGCAATACTTGGTGCTCCGTGGTTGGTGGCTGTAGAGAGGAAAGTTACTTGTTTCTTCTATGTCTCATATGAAAGTGTAGCGAATGCTATGTTTACTATATGGTTGTCTAGACTTAGCTGTCAATTGGCGTATTTTACCTTGTTTCTGCATGTGGTCACATAACCATACTCCTTCGTGCCAATTGGATGCTTCAAGTCATTGAATCAAACCGCTTGCCAGACCAGCAAATATGTGGTCTGTTTTGGGCCAACTGATGTCTATGAATAAGGAATTTCTTTTGAAATAGCCAGAGAGGAGAGAATTGTCTCCAGAGATCTTTGACGCCATGCTTTGTGTTTATCCGGCACACATCGCCACATATGTACATGCTACACGAAGAACCAATGTATTTTTGCTAACAGAATTATTCATACCTTTGGGATACAAGCAGCACTATATTCCTTCTTTTTTGCTTTGTCACGTAGTGTCCTACATTTTGAAATACTTGCAATTTGTATTTTTACTGCTTATGTTTGTTTCGCTTGATATATTTTGGAAATTACACATTTTAATATACGAAATATACTTCACATTATTACATATACTATACTAATATTGTGTTTATTGACTATCTTCAAAATGATCACAGCATCGATGGACAATTCAATGCAAACTTGCAAAGACAGTTACGAAAGACTAACAAGACCAACTGTCCAGAAAAACTGGGTACCAGTATCAATGTGATGAAGACGTCTTATCTGTAGTTGATGACTATTTTGACCAACAGGATAGCTTCTTCACCAGTGCGATTCAGGCACTGCAACTACTGATGGAAGTGTGTGGACAGTAAGAGGAACTATATTAAAAAATGAACTTCATTTGGTCACATTCCATGAGAGTGTCTTGCTCAGCTTATGAACATTTCAGTCGACCCCCATAATAATAAAAATTATTATTATAACTGCATTCGTTTTAATGTTAGCATTGAAAAAATCCACTTTTTTCGTAAAAAAACTGGACCTGGGTTTACACCACCTACGCAAACTTTGTTCCTGAGCCACTGCGTGTCTTAGATGACACGTGGACGCATTCAGGCAGGTCGTTATATCAGGATTAGTATGAGTTCAATTTTTCCTTTATGCCTATGAGTTCAATTTTTCCTTTATGCCTATTAGTAATGGTATTATGCAAAAGTTAATACTCATTAGTTCTTGATAGCTGCAGAGTTTTCATTCGAGAACTCTGCTATTTGAGCTTTCTATTCGAACTTTACCCAAGAGGGACCTTAAAAGAACCAGTCCGTTCGCTTTGAGGAGATGCAAATTGAACAATTTTTAAACAAAAAACAGTGACTTCATAAAACGGTTATAAAGAGCAAAGAGCTTAGTATTCGAGTTTATCCCACTCGAGTTTGTTGTCCTAAGCTCGAGGTTAAATCGAAGTTCGAGTAACAGTGGGCTCTATTGGACAAGTTAGATGAGATAGACATGTATTCCCTTACGGCTGATTTGGTTTAACTCTTTTTCTTCAAGGCTTGAGCACCAATTTCGAGAAACTAGCTTCGAATCGATTTGTGGTCATCGAATATTCTTTCGAGGATGAAGACTCGTTTTTTCTATCGTTTGCAACACTCCAGCGCATGCCTGTTGATTGTTTTCTGCGTTTTAGCTTGTCTAAATTTGCAATCAAGTTTGAATTTTTAAAATTTTATGGCAAAGAATTCAAATTTCATGGCATAGAATCCGAACTAGATCGAAAACATCTTTCTATCTATCTATCTATCTATCTATCTAT
>NC_068983.1:87397837-87398456 GCF_001194135.2 Octopus bimaculoides
TATATATATATATATGTATATTTATATATGTATATATATATATATATATGTGTGTGTGTGTGTGTGTATCTATATATATTATAGCCTCTGGTAGACGAAAGCCTTGTGAGTGGATTTCGTACACGGAAACTGAAAGAAGACTGTCCTATACATGTGTATATTTGTGTGTGTGCGTTTGTGTGTGTGTTTGTGTGTGTGTGTGTGTGTGTATGTTTGTACCCCCACCATTGCTTGACAACCGATGTTGCCGTATTTACGCTCCCATAACATAGCGCTTCGGCAAAAGGCACTGATAGAATAAGTATTAGGCTTACAAAGAATAAATCCTGTGGTCAATTGTTTCGACCAAGGTGGTGCTCCAGCATGACCGCAGTCACATGACTGAAACAAGTGAAACAATAAAAAAAAACTATGCCATTTTAATCCCGACCAAGGCCGGGTATCTCTGCTAGTATATATATATATTTCTATCTAAATCTATCTATCTATCTATCTATCTATCTATCTATCTATCTATCTATCTATCTATCTATCTATCTATCTATCTATCTATCTATCTATCTGTCTGTCTATCTGCCTGTCTATCTGCCTGTCTATCTGCCTGCCTGCCTGCCTGCCT
>NC_068983.1:87400434-87401812 GCF_001194135.2 Octopus bimaculoides
ATCACCATGTCGCGCACACATGGTTGTGATGCATGTGCCTGGTGTACCCTTATCAGACGGGTAGTCATGATGGGTATAATGGGCTTCGTATATTTTACCCCAGTGTCACTTTGATGGCATGCACTGCTCTCTCACTCAATAATAATAATAATAATAATAATAATAATAATAATAATAATAATAATAATAATAATAATAATAGTAGACAGGAGGAATAGGGAAATGGTAATGGGGCTGTTAAGGATGAGGAACAGGAACGTTATACAGTGAACCCTGATACTGTGGTGGGTGGACATGCAGGGGGATTGAACCAACTAGATAATGAATTGCTTGAAATTCAAGGACGACTCACCGACTTGATGAATGCTCCAGAAGAAAAAATCCTCATGAATATGAGAAAGGTAGATAGGAGTATGATAAATAAAGTAACAAAAAAGATAAATACTGTCATACCATATACCCAGACGGAGGACATAACACAAACAAGGAACCTTCTCCAAGCTATTGCGCTACTTGTTGAGGAGAAATTACAACTTACGAGAACAAAAAATGGTGGAGCAAAAGAACCATGTTGGAAATGACGCATTGACAGGGACAAAATGTGGGCAAGGCAAGATCTACGAAAAATTGAACATTGGTTAAGAGGAAACTGGAAAAATGTGAAAAAGACCGACCAAGAAAAATTAGAGAAGAAATATAGAATACAGAAGAACGGTTTTGATGCAGTAATAGAGCAGTTAAAACAGAGGATCATGGCAAAAAGCCAGAAGATCTGAAGATTTGTGAACAGAAGTAAGCAGTTCGAGGAGAACAGATTGTTAAAAAATAACCCGAAGCAATTCTTCCGAACATTACAAGGAGACAATGGAGAAAATGTTGCTCCTGATGCAAATCAAGCCAAGGAATTCTGGAGCGGATTATGGGGGAACAGTGTGGTTCATAAAAGGGATGCAATGTGGATAGGAACTATCAAGACAGAAGTACAAGGAGGAAAGAAGCAAAGGAATATTGTCATAAGCCCGAGTGATGTGAAAGAACAAGTGGGTAAAGTGCCTAACTGGAAAGCCCCCAGACCAGATGAGTGATAGCTTATCTCCCTTGCTTTTTGTTTTCTGTATGATACCCCTGAACTTGGTACTTAAGAAAATGAATATCTATCAAGTTTAATTCGGATTTGCACAGCAAATAAAGATTTAGTGCTCATATTGTCAAATAACGTCTCTGTATAAATTGAATAAACATCGATATTTTTATTTAGTGGAATAACGAAATTAAGAAAGGTTGTTGACTGACCCGGCATTTTATACACACACGCGTGCGGGCGCAGGCGCATCTTCTGTGTGTGTGTGTGTGTGTGTGTGTGTGTGTGTGTGTGTGT
>NC_068983.1:87402175-87406505 GCF_001194135.2 Octopus bimaculoides
TATATATATATATATATATATATATATATATATATATGTATGTATGTATATACGTGTGTGTATTTTCGATAGTTTTAATCGATTTTAAATTTTCTTTCTATTTGAAAATTGGTTATGAAACACGTGTAGGTAAATCGATTACATCGATCCCAGTGGTTCAGCTGGTACCCCAAAAGGATGAAAGGAAAAGTCGACCTCGGCAGAATTTGAACTTAGGACGTTAAGACGCACAAAATGCTGATAAGCATTTTGCCTAGCGTGCTAACGTTTCTGCCAGTTCACCGACTTATCTAAAATATCATATTAAGAATTACAACGAGCCCCAGAATTTATACATTTCGATATATAAGCTCCAATTATTCTGAACATTTTCATATCAGTACATACAAAGTTATTCGCGTTACGAACGGGAGCATAAATATAGAAATTATGGGACTCTCAGCTTATGAGTATTCTACATAAAATTATCCATTAGCGAAGCAGTTCAAAAACTCGTAAGATTTGACCATAGGATTTATTGATTAACTTGGCAAAGCATAGATGTTCTGGAAACTGAACTATTCAAAATCGAAAGGACACATCGTTAGTACGAGTGGAATTCTGGGTATAATTGTGTCCTCTCTTTTAATGTACCCAGTAACATTAATGGCCTCGTGCTAATGAGTCGTTGCTGTGATCTACTTTACACAGTAACGCTATTAGAGGTACCTTTCTTTTACATGATGTCTGTTTAGTGCAGTGGTTCTCAACTGGGGTACATTAAAAACTTTTGGGGGTTTAAGCAAGCAAATAGTAGATTGGGGGTCAACGGTAGTGTTTTAGGGGTCCATAAAAAAATTTTGGTTACGGTGTATTTATTGCAAGAATCTGTCAAGTTTCTTTCTCAAACGTTTTACATAGTTCAACGTGTTTCTGGCCTCTGAAACAAGTTCTCTCAGGGAGTTCTGTGCAAACGTACACAAGTGAATGGGTGAAAAACAAAAGAGGAATTTTGGAAGAAGTATCTATAAAACATCGAATGGTTATGGAAGTCCACCAGAGTAAAACGGTAAACAAAGGGGTTCAGAGATTTAAAAAAAAAACGGTTGAGAACCCCTGGTTTAATGGTTGACAAGAATGTTCCAATGAATTTTAAAATTGTGCATGACCATTAACTATTTCTTCTTGACGACCCATAGCAGTAGCTATTGATTAATAAAGTACGACTATTTCTTGGAAGTGCCTCCAGCACTCCGAGTTGATACTGTTGTCTCAAACATGTTTTTCGCAAAGCTAGCTACTTGTGCATTAGTTAACGATGTAATCAGTTGAAAAACACCTTCAATATCGATTTCTCTTCTGATTTTGCCACTTCATTTTTAGGAACTGGATCTGCGACTTCATTACTGTCAAAACTAAATGTTTGCTTTTCAACTTGTGACAAACTTTTTGCATAATGACCAGACAGCTAATCTGGAAAAGATTTGATTCTCATGTTTGAAAATACTTTGAAGATTTTAACTTTGGTTCAAAACGATGAAAATTTAAGGCAAGTACGAATTTCATGAGCTTCTGTTCCTACTAGGATCACAGGCAGGACCTGAGAGCACCACTGTTACTCCTCCCATTTGATATGTATTGATACACCAAACCTTTCAATGTCACGTCCAGGACATTCAGAGTTCTCTTGAATGCCATTGTGCATTTGCCCCATGCAATCATTTGGCATTGCTTAAGCACTTGTCCTGTTCCCGAATACTTGGCAATGTTGCATCGTTTGTGCCCAAATCCAAGATATGCAGGAAAACGGAATATGCTGTACAGTTCTCAAGAAAGAGTGTAGCGGTAAAACCTGAAGAAACACCTACAATAGTTATGCCTTTATGTTGACGGGCTTTCGAAAACAACAAACTGATTAGGAATGTCTTTTCAGTAAGACCATGAACATCGAAGAAGAAAATTCCATCTTCTTGTTGATGAAGCCTGAATAGGCTGCCTTCTAGTCAGTGATTTAAGGGTTCTATCCCGTTGAAATATTTCACATATTTTACTAATATGCCAATATAATATGTCTCTTTGAAAATATATGTCGCGAGATTATTGAATTCGGTGTAGTTAGTTTGAAGAAGGCCATTTATTTTCATGAGGTTGTCAACAAAGACTGTACTGTTGATTTCATATGTGTAGCCATTTTCATCTCGGGGGTACAGATGTACACCGGGAAATCTTCGGCAAGGTCAAAGCTGATGCGAATTATGAGGTTCACAGCTCTTTTTTTCACAAAAAGCACCTTGAAACTCATAGCTGTTTGAAATACAAGTATTTTTGACATCAAGAGGAGAATACAGGAGAGCTGCAAGCCTTACTTCAACAGTAGTAGGAGGTGCAGGTTATGCGTGGCCGAGTAAAGAACAATCTTAAAGAATTCTCTTCACCTGGACACACACCTAAGCTGTAAGTGTGAGGTTTTCTTCTCATGCTCTCATGAAAGGAGGTATGTTATCGGTTACCTACAAACTCCACCATAGTTATAAACAGTTGGACTTCCATCATCAATCTTCCCGCTACCACAACCTAAGAGACCAGCACAGTGTTGATCACACCTTACACACGTAAATACATTAAAAGTTTGGCGCCTACTCCATCCCCTTCTTCAAACCCCGAGAGCACATATGAACCCCACTCCGACCGCACCCAATCCCCACTTTGCTTTTTGGGCAAGAACTATTGACGGAATCTTCTTCATCGCTCCCCACGGATGCGTTTCGTCTTTTATACAGCACCTACAAACTGGATGTAACACTTGCTAACTTCCAGTATCAGCGAAGTCGCCATGTATTTCCATACCGGACACTGTAATGAATAAGGTATTAGCTAATCACGTAATTACCTAATTCCTGTGTGAAACCAATTGGCGAGATCATCTGAAATGGATCTATTATGCTGCATTTAGTATAATTAACATATCCACATTATTGACTAACATACAAGTACCTGTTTCTTCTGACTTATGGTATGCTTTTTTAGACTATATATATGTGTGTGTGTGTGTGTGTGCGCGCGAAGGCACCTGGTCTGGTAGTTAGGGCGTTGCACTCTAGGAAGAGGGATCATTGTTTCGATTCTCAGACTGGCTCTAAATTTGTATTGAATAAAACGCTTCATTTCACATTATTCCAGTCCACTTAGTTGTAAATAGGTAACCTGATAGATTGGCATTCTGTTCATGGAGAATATTGGCTTGCCTACCCAAACCAACAGGTCGACGTCATTGGAAAGCTACAATAATGCGAGGAGGCGCATTGTAACCTGCAATGTATAACATCCGATAGTCTAGTCGATGAAGTGGCATACATACATATATAGGAACCTGGCATACAAAAATACCCTGTTGTTGATGTTGAAATTCCAATGAAAGAGCCTTGGATCTAGGATTAGAAACCAGTTCTTCCTCTATTGACAAAAAATCTTGAAATAAACTGAATAATAACATACATACATACATACATACATGCATACATACACACATACATACATACATACATACATACACACATACATGTCTAAGTTTCACTTTAGTGATTTATTCAACCAGAGTTTGATTAGATAGGCCGATAAGTTGAAACTTGAAGTCAAAGGGGGCATTGATATGATTAGTAAATTTGACCTTAATATTAATATAGAGCCCAACCTAATTCAAGCTTCTTTTAATATATAACAACAGTTCTGTGCTATTGACTGGGAAACGAAACTGTATCTATAAAAAATGAACAACAAACCGTGAAACAGCTCGTCATGTAACTGCCTCCCACTTTTTTTTTCTACACATTAGTAGCATCTAAAGAATGTGTTTATATTCTTTGTATGCTATTCATAAGCTCTATTTTACTTAAATTCATTTCATTTCATCTGATATACGTTGGACTGCGTATAATACAGACACAAAAACACACACACATACACACACAGAGCGCGCGCGCGCGTTTGTGTGTGTGTGTGTGCGTGTTTAGTTTTATAATACCCAAAACATCCCTCCCAACACACAGACAGAAATGAAGGCTATATTAAAAGAGCTCTGATATCATAACGTCATGATTTGTAAACACCTTTATAAACATATAATGCCATTCCTATTCATTTTTTTCAAATATATAATACTAATTCTACTATCTATAACAATAATTTTACTAATATATATATATATATATATATATATACACACACACAAATCAGTCTTTGTATATATACGTCATATATCATATATATAATATATATATATAGATACATACATACAGACTCACACACACACATAATATATATCATCATATATATATATATATATATATATATA
>NC_068983.1:87406694-87410311 GCF_001194135.2 Octopus bimaculoides
ACAAAAAAACATGGACAAAATGATAAACAAGGTACAAAAACACGCAGGCCACATAGAGAACATATCCTTCATCAGCTGCCACCATTAAAACACTGGCGTTTCGAAGAGTTTGTATGTATGTATGTATGTATGTATGTATGTATGTATGTATGTATGTATGTATGTATTACCTGAACTTGTAATCTGGATAGAGTAACTGCAGATTTCTCAATAGTTCAGCATAGGTGTTCTCTTTTTCACTGATCTTCAGCTTTATGTTAACATCCGCTGGGCAGCTAATTTCCACAACTGTGAACAGTTTCTCTTTTCTATCCCAAATCATTATATCAGGTCTGTTGTGCTTACATTTATTGAGGTCTTCACTGGTACATTCCACCAGTATTCCTTTATATTATGAGTAGCTATGGCTTCTTCTACCATATTGTGGGTTCTTACTTTTATGTCGTCGGGATTGTCCTTCCGACGGATTTCATTATAGAGTATCCTTGCTACAACGCCATATCCCATCGGTTGATAATACCGTGATGACATTTTCGGATAATTGCTTATGATGTGGATGATATCTTCAGTGTGAACTCCACAAAGTCTGCATCGGTTGTCATATTTTACAGCTTTTCCTGCATCACTATCCCTTTTGTACATTAAATACTTGGTTGATATTTCCTGTTCCTGGATTGCAATCGCAAACTCTTCAAAGTAGGAGGTAGTAGTCCGGCTATTGGTCCATGATAAAATGCTTTGATGATCGATGTTACTATCATGATGGAGCTTTCTACTAACACATCCATGCATAGTCTGCTGCTCATATAGGCTCATCCTTTCATCGGATGATACGTTGCGTGACTTCTTTGTGTGACTTCTTTGGGCATGTATTCTACGTTATCAGACAAAGAGTGTTGCTCAAGGAGCTGCTTTCCAAGTCTTATGATGTTATCAGCCTCATGTATGCAAACTTGGTCAAGGGATGCACTTCGACACTTGGTGGTTAAAAGATGTTGCTGAAGGGATATGATGCAACATTCAAAGGCATTTTGGATCGATGTTAAGCTTCTGCCGCCTTGTTTTTGTTTTAGGTAGAAGCGGTCTACATCACTGTTTATGTGGAAATTATGTGTCCGTGTTAGTATTTTCGGGTTTTCACATCAATGGCTCGGATCTCATCAAGCGTCCAATCAAGCAGCCCAAATGTTGGTATGAGTACTGGAACTGCAAACACATTGTGGGCCACTGTTTTATTGAATGCAGAGAGTCTGTCTGGCTGTCTGTCTGTCTGTCTGTCTGTCTGTCTGTCTGTATGTATGTATGTATGTATGTTCTCTCTCTCTCTTTTATATTAGAATAAATTTTGACCGGCATGGTAGCAAGGTTGTGAAGAAAAGTATCTTTTTTCAACCAACATCCTTTTAAATCATAAAAGGGTCATGCAGATTTTATAATCCCAGATATCATGATCATTTGTAGTATATAAATTAAGGATTTGCTTTCTTTCCCCAAGATCCCAAGTTCACTATATTTTGCTCCAGACGTGTTGATATGTATCCTGCTGTTCCAATAATAATAGGTATGATACTGAAAGCTTATCTTGGGTACTGGATTTGCAAATTCCTTATCAATGGTCTATAGATGTCCCCTTTCTCTTGTACTTTTTTAACCACATTCGTGTCCAGAGGGCAACTGATTTCCACAACAGAACATATCTTTTCTTTGAGGTTTCACACAACGATATGTATGCATGTATGTATGTATGTATGTATGTATGTATGTATGTATGTATGTATGTACGTACGTACGTATGTATGTATGCATGCATGCATGCATACATACGTACGTACGTCCTTTTAACAATTCGCTACTGGACGATTTCGTATGCAACTGATACACTTCTGTACTTTTTAGCCCTATACGTTTATGTGAGAAGCTGTCTCAAAATGAATACTGCAGTTTGTGGCTTACAATTGTATATCCACGTTAAGTAAGATGCACAGAACGCTATATATATATATATATATATATATATACACACACACACATACATACATGTAGGTATGCATGTACTCTGCGTTCCAAAAGTATCATCTTATTTATATCGTACAATACACATATGTATTGTAAGATACAAATAAGAAGGTGATATTTTTCAAACGCAGAGTTACCATTAGAGCAGCAGAAATACAGGGTAAATCACCATTACAAAGTGGAAAAATTTGTTAACAACCAGTCATGGGATTCGAACCCATATCTCTCAAAAATCTCCGGTTGAGTGCTACACCACTAATCTAAACTGCCTGTTGACAATTCAGCTCCGAATTTAGACACTAATTACTTTAGCTTTATGGAACAACCGTAAATTTTTGGCCCACAATTTAACGATTTCAGAAGTTGGGACTGAAAGTTGTCCAATGGCTGAAACCATTCATAAAATTATTTCAGTCAATGAAACTTTATGGATGGTTGAATAGTCATTGAAGCGAGTAAAAGTATACTTTATGGATGGTTTCAGTCATTCATCTGTGACCATGCTAGGGCAACGTCTGAAGTGTTTAGCCAACAAATCGACTTAACCTTTTTAAAAGCCTGATAAGTTATTCTATCAGTGTCTATTGCTGAATCCATAATTTACAGGGCCGTAAACAAACCAACACTTGTTGGTGGGGGACAAAAAGACATTCAAAGACACACACACACACACACACTCGATGAGCTTCTCACAACTTCGATATCCATTCAAAAGGCTTTGTTCGACGTAGGGATAATAGGTTTAAAGTAGCTAAACTACCTTGACGAAATATGTAGTTTAATAAAAGTAGCAACAACAAAAAGCTAGTAATGGGAAATAACTCTTTCTAAAGAAATGATTGTGAAGGGAAATAACTGTTCCTGTCTCTGGTTTAGTTCTGATTATCGTATCACGTATGACTAAATATTTTACAGTAAATAAACGTTAGACTTATGAACAAACAGGATAAACACAATTCACATATCAACGAAGGAGCCTATACGAGGTCACTCAGCTTGTTAGGAATAACACTTTACTTTCTTTCAAATCACACATTGTTTAATGTTTCCTTCTCTGAAAATTAAATAAGGCATTTGATCTACAAAATTGTGGAAGGCCATGGCTGGAACACACTTGGGCATAAGTATACTCGATCAAGGATGAAATGGTTTGATGACAACAACAGTAACAATAAGAACAATTAAACGCTGATGTAATTACATCTTGTAACTTTACATAACATATCCGAATAAATATGAATTATATTAATGATAAATAACAGCAAAATTCAAAGTGATAATGATATTTCATGGATCAGTGGTTCTCAACCATTTTAATATCCGGACCGGATCTAAAACATGAATTACTTTAGGGTGCACACCAAAAAGTGTAAAACACGAGTCAATTAAAGAAAACTTTTATTATATTTATAGAGGTAAGACCATAAAAAAAATAGTAGAGCAATGGAATTTAATGTGAAACTTGATTTAGCTTTCGATTTTCAACTAGTTTGTCAAAACGAAGGCTCATGGGAGAAGATGCAGTATGCAAAAGCTGGTTGAGATATTTGTTTTGATATCCACACATATGTTGAATCAAATACAGAGACATTTTTCAGTGC
>NC_068983.1:87410863-87411781 GCF_001194135.2 Octopus bimaculoides
GAGCGATAGAGTAGCAAACAAAATCGTTCGAGTTACTGAAAAGCATACATTCATACATGCATACATATGTACAAGGTAGCTAACCGGCAGAGTTGTTCGAGTGGTGCATAGATTGTGTTGCGATAATCGTTCTTGACTTTTGTGCTTTGAGTTTAAATATATATATCATAATATGTAAAGGTAAGATCTAAGGATCAAGGTGTAGGAAGTTAGTAAGCTTCGAGCAGTCCGTAGAAGGTAGAAAAGAAAACTTTCAAGAACAATAGTAGTTTATTGATGTAGAAAGTTGTAAATTTTTCCCTTATCAAAGTTCGATAAACTGAAAAATATCATTTTAAAGCTCACAGTTAGTAACTTGGGCTGTTGTGAATGCGAATAAAGAGCCAACTTTAGGGAATGGAGTAGATAAAATCCAGGTTACACATGTTTCTTAGCTAGCAGAACATCGGAAGTAGTAATTATCTAAACGAGGGCTATTCTGCTAGCTATACTCCAGGCCAAAGCTAACTTAAGAATAGCTAGCAGAATACCTCACGTTTGGAAAATTAGTACTTCCAAGGTTCTGCTAGTTAGGAAACATATGTAGCCTGGATTTTACCGACTCAATTCCCTAAAGCTGGATGTATATTTATATATCTTTTAGCTTTTGTTTTTTATTTTTTACTTGTTTCAGTCATTAGACTGCGGCCATGCTAGGGCACCACATTGAAGAATTTTAAATTGAATGAATCGACCCCAGTACCTTTTTCTAAAGCCTGGTACTTATTCTATTGATTTCTTATGCCGAACCACTAATTTACGACGAAACAAACACACCAACATCGGTTGTCTAGAGGTGGTAGGGAGATAAACATCGACACAAACACCACACACAAACACACACACACACACACACACACACACACACACACACACACA
>NC_068983.1:87412582-87414159 GCF_001194135.2 Octopus bimaculoides
CCCAGCCCACTTCCTGGTAGCACTGCCTGGCCAGGGATTTCTGGAAGTTATCCATGGGCTCCGGCTCGAAATTCCTCTGTGACATACCAGCCAACTCATTCTCATCAATGCCCAGAGTCTCCCCAAGAATGTTATCGCACTTGCCTGTCACTAACTCCCTATAGAATGCCTGAGTGGTGCTTTCACCAACCGCATTGCCAAATTGATAATAAAAATAATAATCCTTTCTATTATTATAGAAAGAATTATGATAAGGCACAGGGCACGTAATTCTATGGGGAAATATTATTATTATTATTATTATTATTATTATCATTATTATCATTATTATTATATTATTATTATTATTATTATTATTGAGTGAGAAAGCAGTGCATGCAATTGCAGTGATTCTGGGGTAAAATATATGAAGCCCAGTATACTCATCATGACTACTTGTCTGATAAGGGTACACCAGGCACATGCATCACAACCATATGTATGTGACATGGTGACCTCATATCAAGATAAACAGCACATGGCCTTGCAGGTCAAGTAGCCCACCCCACGCAAAAGGTCTCCAAATAAGGATTATTTAAGGGTATTGAACGAAACTGTTTCCAAAGGGGAATTATCCTAACCCCAAAGAATTCCTTTCAACACGTGACTATGATGCTCCCCCACTACTCCTGCCCGTGATCAGAGATGCACATATCGTTAGCCACTAAGGGACATGTTCAACTGGTAAAGGTCAAACAATTGACAAGCAAATCTGTGGTATTAAGTAGAATATTTGCTGTAGCCCATCTTTTATACCAAGACAAAACAATGTACATGATAACACTTCCAATCAGTTAAGATCAGAAGCCATGAGAACCATTGCCTGCTACTGCATCAGGGCATTTATTATCATCATCATCATCATTATCATTCATAATAATAATAATAATAATGATAGTTGTGGTTTTTACAATTAAAGAAAAACAAGGATAGTTAGAATTGGTAAACTGAGAACTGTTGGATTTGGCATAAATCTTTGACTGTATTTCTAATTAATTCAACAAGGCTCATGCAACTGCTAAAAGGTGTTGCATTTCTAAGGGAAATTACTCTCGTATTAACAAAATACTGCTTGTATTGTAAATTTTAGGTGAAAATGTGGATTCCTTTCTAAAAATTGAATATGCTTAATCTACTTATAATTTCAGAGAATTCCTATCTAATATATTATGATACTTTGATATTATTTTATAAAAATACATTTCTGCATTCATTATTTTCTCTTTCTAGGAATTCTAAATTCACTTATATGACGTTAATTTATTTATAAATAAAATTTAATATGAAGCTAACAAAGCAATAATTAATCTTATCAATTTAAATAAATAGTAAAATAAAAAAAAGTATAGTTTTTCCTATTTGCATCCAACCTAAGGGAAGTAACTCTTAATGGCTCATGTGAAACCATTCATAGTAGATGAAAATTTTCAGTTCACGAAGACAAGTTTTCTCTTATATGTTTTACTTGTTACAGTCATTAGACTGCAGTCATGCTGTAGTAACGACTTGAAGGGGTTTAGTTGAATAAATCGTCTCCA
>NC_068983.1:87414342-87416093 GCF_001194135.2 Octopus bimaculoides
GGAATATTCTTTTGTATCGAAATAGAAAAAGTAAAGGACAGGAAAAAAATAAAAACAACTTAAAATATTGTTGCCAATGTTAGAATTTAAGAACTGAAATAGTAATAAATGTCCTTTTATATTTCATATTTTACATAAAAATTTAAATTAAAATACTCAAGAAGCTAGTTATTTTCAATTTTCGTGAAAATACTAATTGCCTGCAAGTTTACACATTAAAACTTTGATATTACAAAATTATATATTAAAAAAATTACATAATAGCAATTTAAGCAAAATTGACCATCAGTTATCTACCATAATCTGAACGTCTTGCCTCCATGGGCATAGATACACTGAAGCTCTGACGTTTGGCAACTGACTTGGTAAACACCCACAAAATTATTAACCATCATGCCAACCATCACCTTGAGCACCTTTTTGAGCTCCATGTGTCCAACACACGTGGGCATGCGTACAAAGTCAAGAAACTGCACAGCTCTCATGACTTTTGGAAGCATTTTTTCTCACTCAGAGCTGCTGAAGCGTGGAACAAACTACCTGCATCAGTTGTTACTTGCCGAGACATTGCATCCTTTAAAACCTCCATGCTTCCTGAAATACACCTTATATCCCCACCTCCATAGACATGCACACATATATATCATGACTCATACACTGTTCACTTTCCTGACTTTTGTACATAATTCTATGTACAGTATATGCACCTTTGATGAGTTGTAGTGAACCTGAGCACTATACACATTACTGTCATGATAACTCCAAAGTTCGATTTAAAAAAGAAAAAGTTAGAGAGTCATTTCTACATGCTGTACTCAATTTGTTCATTAACCCTTTCATTACCGTATTTATTTTGAGATGTTCTGTATTTCTTTCAATTATTTTAGATATGACAAAGAATTTAGTAAAATAACTTCGTTATCATTAACCTAGTGTTAGGAACATAAATTGCAACTAAGATTTGGTGGAAGATTTTAATTAAAAACTTATGAAAACAAGACATTTGTACTACAGATCCAGAGCCAGTTTCAGCCGGGCTAGTAACGAAAGGGTTAACTTTCAGTTTTTAGAATATTCTATCTATAAATAGAAAAGACTGTTATCTGATAATGCAAACTTTAATTAAAGAAATTAATTCTTTTGTTTCTTTGAAAAAATTTTTTTTTACTCTTTTGACTTACATAAATTCTACATGAGTTTAATTTTATAACACAATATCTGTGATTTAAATTTTTGGATAATAAGTTTTGTTAAGAGAATAAAATTAAAAATATAATACAACACTAAAAATGAGACAGAAATGTTTTCGCTTAATACAAAGAAACTTTTGAATAAAGATATTAACTTAAATCAAAATAACTTGCAATAAAAAGCAAAAAAGTCACATACTATTTGATGAGATATTTCAGAAATATAATTAGTAAATTCTAACTTCAGCAGTAATATTTTAATTTTCTTCTCTTTCTTGTACTGAGGCTTAATTTGCTCCTTGTTCTGTACTTTTCCAGGTTCAATACTTAAGAATATTCTAGGATTCTGTCCCTGCATTTTTCATTCTAGTCACTTTTTTTCCGGGTAACACTTCTATTTATATCATCATCATCATCATCGTTTAACGTCCGCTTTCCATGCTAGCATGGGTTGGACGATTTGACTGAGGACTTGTGAAACCGGATGGCAACACCAGGCTCCAATCTAATTTGGCAGAGTTTCTACAGCTGGATGCCCTTCCTAACGCCAACCACTCAGAG
>NC_068983.1:87417604-87437222 GCF_001194135.2 Octopus bimaculoides
AATTGATTTGCTCCCTAATTAGTTGGGCTATGACCCTCTCTGTAACTTTCATAACCTGATCTAACAGCTTGATGCCTCTGTAATTATTTGTATCTAAAGCGTCACCTTTACCTTTGTAGCAGTTGACTATGATGCTGCTACACCAGTCATTGGGTATGACTCCTTCGTGTATCACCTGGTTCGTAATACGGGTGACTAGGCTATAGCCAACACTGCCAGATATTTTGAGCATCTCTGCAGTGATTCCTGATGGGCCGGGGACTTTCCCGGTCTTCATACTCTTAATTGCTTTATCTACCCTGGTACTATCAACTCGGATAGCTGGTCCCTCTGTTGGGTCGACATACGGCAGGCTCTCTTCCTCCCATAATTAATTATATTTACCTATTGTAAATATTTTTTTAAATACCGATTTTGTTCAAACTGTGAAATTTTGTTTGCCCCTAAAAATAACAAAGAATTAATAGCAGAATATCTGCTACAAATGAATATATTTTAAATAAACTTTATTAAAAAAATAACGTTATTATTCTAATTAAATATGTAATTTTAATTTTTTTTTACTGAATGAAATTTTTTATTTTAATATGTTTTTAATATGTACATATTTTCATAAATAAATAGAATAATAAAAATTAATATGAAATCACAAAAGTCATAACTTTTTATGCTCAATATTTTTAAATGAGGTTTTACCAAAATATTTGTCTAGATGAATTCCTTCATTTGAGTTCAAATAACATTATTTTTCTCTTAAAAAGACAAAAACATTCTGATTTCTTAAAATTATCACCTTTTACATCAATTAAAACTTTTTTTGTAACTAATATTTTTTGACAAGGTTTTCACCATAAGATTCTTTTCATAGAGCTCTTTCATCTGGAGTATATCTCAAATGCAGAATAGCTGTGAAAGCAGTTTAGAAGACTGGCTAAATACCCTTTAAAAAACAGACGAGGAAAGCAGCCAGCAAGCCACTACTGAGAATGAAACTCATAGCAAACTTCTAACCATACAGCTACAACTGCACCTACAATGTGTTGGATTTTCCCCCCTTTTTCCTTTGTGGTATGAGCTGATCCATTTAAAATTTGAACTTAGTTCACTTTTCTACATCTATGCTATAAGATAATGGATATTTGTTATATTTGTTTGTACTTTTTAAAAACTATGTGTAGCTACAAGATCAAATGAAGTATATGAAATACAACATTCAGAATAAACCACTTGAATTTGTATTGCTTGAGTTTGAGTGCAATCAGCAATTCAGTTTTTATTGTTTCATGTACATTTCATGTGTCTGTATCTATTACTTGTTTCATCATTAGACTGTGGCCATGCTGGGGCACCACTTTGAGGAATTTTTAATTAAATGAATCAACCCCAGTGCTTTTCTCTTTTTTTTCAGCCTGGTACTTATTCTGTCAGTTTCTTTTTGCTGAAACACTAAGTTACGGTGATGTAAACACACCAAAACCAGTTGTTAAGTGGTGCTAGGAGACAAACACAGACACAAAGACACACACACATACACACACAACACACACACACACACACAAATGCACGCACATACATGTGTGCACGCACATGCATACACACACACACACACTACCACATGTGATGGGCTTCTTTCAGTTTCTGTCTACCAAAAGAATTTAATTTGCACTCATAGTGGTGTTCACAACTTTATCAATCAGCTGCTGTTATCTTTGCTTGTCAATAGCATCTTGTCTCTTGGACTTCTCACTTACCTTGCAAGCATCAGCTAGCTGCTTATTAATCTGTCCATTTTACTTCAGTTTCACCTACTACATATCACAAATTATTGGCTGCCAGCCATAAATCTGATTGGACAGATTTATATTGACATCATCACATCTGTGAGTTGTTTTTACCAGATTCCAAATATTTCTACTTGTTTACAAAGGGAAGCATTAGTCAGATGTTTGCTAACATGGCAAAATACCAGTTGTTGTTTACAAATTTTCCTATTTGGAAGTCAAAAAACTCCAAGTTAAAATCATAGTATAGATCAACTACAAATATGATTTTTTGATTAATACTAGTATATGATATACAATATTTTGAAGTATACTAATCATAAACTACATGAAATAATATGTAGAATGAGTAATTATTTGGTATTTCAAAATGATGTTAACAGATTAAGTTTTAAATTAAATTTTTTTTTCTTTTTTACTTGTTTCAGTCATTTGACTGCAGTCATGGTGGGATCACCAGTTTGAAGAATTTTAGTCAAACAAATCAACCCTAGGACTTATTCTTTTAAGCTTAGTACTTTTTCTATCGGTCTCTTCAGTTCACACACACACACACACACACACACACACACACACACACACACACACACACACACACACACACACACACACACACACACACACACACACACACACACACACACACATATATATATATATACACACACACACACATATATATATCATTATCCTCCTCATCATCATCATCATTTAACATCTGTTGTCCATACTGGCATGGGCTGGACAGTTTGACCAGGGCTAGCAAGCTGGAAGGCTGTACTAGACTCCAGTCTGATTTGGCATAGTTTCTATGGCTGGATTGCCCTTCCTAACACCAACCACTCCAAGAGTGTAATGGGTGCTTTTACATGTCACTGGCACAGATACCATTTGCGTGACAACAGTATCTGCCATGACTGCAATTATTTGGCTTGATGGATCTTCTTTTCAAGCACAACATAATGTCAAAGGTCTCAGTCATTGCTTCCATGAGGCCCAGCATTTGAAAGGAGCTCTTCATGTGCCACCGGCATCAACCAGTTTGCCTCTATGAGGCCCAACACTTGAAAGGCACTTTTTACATGCCACTGGCATGGATGCTAGTTACATGAATACCAATTACATGACACCAGCATCATCCATGACTATGATTTCACTTGGCTTGATGAGTCTTCTTATACACAGCATATCGCCAAAGGTCTTGGTTACTAGTCATTGCTTCTGTGAGATCCAGAGTTTGAAGATCATGCTTCACCATATTGTCCCATGTCTTCCTGGGTCTACCTCTACTACAGATTCCCTCCACAGTTAGAGATGAGCACTTCTTTACACAGCTGCTCTCATCCATATGCATCACATGACCATACCAGCACAGTCGTCTCTCTTACACACCACATCTGATGCATTTTATGCCCAACTTTTCTCTCAAGATGCTTACACTCTGACGAACATGCACACTGCCATTGCACATCCAGCGAAGCATACTGGCTTCATTTCTTTCAACCCTATGCATGTCTTCAGCTGTTAGAGCCCATGTTTCACTGCCACATAGCATAGCTGTTCACACACAGGCATCATACAATTTGTCTTTCACTCTGGGGGAGAGGCCCTTTGTTGCCAGCAGAGGTAAAAGCTCTCTGAACTTAGCCCAGCCTAATCTTATTCTCACAGCTATGCTCTCAGAGCATCCACCTCCACTACTAACTTGGTCATCTAGATAAAAGAAGCTATCTACTACCTCTAGCTTACCCCAGTGTTAGTTGATGGAGTCTATTTTCTATACATTTTCAGTATTTATTGTACTTCTTATGTGTCCATAGTTTATACTGGGTTCATCTTATGGAGTTTCTACCTATGCCTTTTCTACAAATCGAACAGGGCCATCTACCTGAAAAGATTTGTGATTTGTCTACCTTCCTCCTTACTAAGACTTTGGTTTTTGCTAGGTTAACTCTAAGGCCCTTCGATTCTAGACCTTGCTTCCATACCTGAAACTTCTTTAGTTCTGATAGTGATTCAGCTATAAGAACAAGGTCATCAGCATAGAGGAGCTCCCAGGGGCAGCCTGTCTTGAATTCCTCTGTTATTGCCAGGAGGACTATGATGAACAAGAGGGGTCTGAGCACTGATCTTTGGTGAACCCCTACTTGTACCCTGAATTCTTCGCCATACTCATTGTTAACCCTCACCTTACTGGTAGCGTCTCTGTACATAGCTTGCACAGCTCTCACCAACCACTCATCTATCCCTAGTTTCCACATCAACCATTAGATAAGGGATCTGGGGACCTTGTCAAAGGCTTTTTCCAAGTCAAAAAAAAGCCAAATACAGAGGTTTGTCTTTGGCTATATATTTCTCCTGCAGCTGCTTTACTACAAATATAGCATCAATGGTGCTTCTCCCTGGCACAAAATCAAACTGCATCTTATCTAGACTAACTCTCTCTCTAATTTGTTAGGCTATGACCCTCTCCCTAACTTTCATCACCTGATCCAACAATTTGATACCTCTGTAATTATTTCTATCTAAGGCATCACCTTTACCTTTGTAGCAGTTAACTATAGTGCTGCTACACCAGCCATTGGGTATGACTCCTTCATGAACCACCAGATATTTTAAGCATCTCAGCAGTGATTCCTGATGGGCCAGGGTCTTTCTCTGTCTTCATATCCTTAATTGCTTTATCTACCAAGGTACTGTTGATTCAGAAAGCTGGTTCCTCAGTTGGGTCATCATTTGGCAGACCCTCCTCATCCCATTCATTCTCCATGTTCAGCAATTCAGCAGTCTTTCATAATGGCATTTCCATGCCTTTTTCTTTGCAGAATCATTAAATGCAAGTGCGCCATCATCCATGTGTACACATTTCTCTCCTCCTATGGCATCATAATTTTCTCTCACACACTGTCTTCCAATCTGAAACACTGTTTGGTCCTCATGTTACTAAACATAGGCTAACTTCTTCTTTTTCACTTCTCCCTTGGCTAGATATACCTGTCTCCTAGCTTCCCATCTGGCTATCTGATACAGTTTCCTGCTACCTACACTCTTCCAGGCCTTTCAGGCTTGTTTCTTTGCTCAAATGACTCTGTCTACAGCATCGTTCCACCACCACGTTTCCCTAGGTCTGGATGGGATTTTGCACTAGCTGCAGATTTGGTCTGTGGTACTCAGCAAGCTATCCCACAGGAATTCCCAGTTGCTCTCTATGTCATAAGTCTGTAGGTTATGAGGTGGCTGGTTGGCTTCCAGAAGTTCGTGTTGCAGATCAAAAGGTTGTTTGCATCACAAAACTCCAGTAGCCTTGTTCCTTCTTCATTTCAGGAACCAATTCCATAGCCCCCATGTACACCATGGAAGATACCAGGCTGTCATCTGATATGCTCATTGATATCCTCAGCTACGATGATGAGATCATTGTCATTCATCTTTGAGGCAGCTTGCAAAAGAATATCATATACGTGGTCCTTTTGTTCTTTTGGTAGGCCCGCTTGTGGGGTGTTGGCAGATATAATTGTCATTATACTATTCTGCAAGACTAGTCTGAGCTTAAGTACTCTATCACACACTCTGACTACCTCTATGACCTTATCCACCCATTTCTCTGCAAGAAGTATGCCCACACCACCTACTCCATCAGTGTTACCTTCCCAGAAAATTTTATACCTATATATATATATATATATATATATATATATATCATCATCATCGTTTAACGTTCACTTTCTATGCTAGCATGGGTTGGACGATTTGACTGAGGACTGGCGAACCAGATGGTTGCACCAGGCTCCAATCTGATCTGGCAGAGTTTCTACAGATGGATGCCCTTCCTAACGCCAATCACTCCCAGAGTGTAGCGGGTGCTCTTACGTGTCACTGGCACGAGGGCCAGTCTGTCGGTAGTGGCAACAGCCACGTTCAAATGGTGTTTTTTACGTGCCACCTGCACCGGAGTCAGTCAAGCGGCACTGACAATGACCTCGCTCAAATGTTTTGTTCACGTGCCACCAGCACAAGTGCCGGTAAGGTGACACTGGTAACAATCATGCTCAAATGGTACTTTATACGTGCCACTGGGATGGAAGCCAGACAGCTGCTCGGACGGTGCTGTTAGTGCTCCACAGGCACAGGTGTCAGTCATCGAATTTGATTCAATTTTGATTTCACTTGCCCCAACAGGTCTTCGCAAGCAGAGTTTAGTGTCCAATGAAGGAAGGTTGGCATGGGTGCCAGTCGTCAAACTTGGTTCGATATATGATGGGTTTCTTTCAGTTTCCATCTACCAAATCCACTCACAAAGCTTTGGTTGGTCTGAGGCTATACCTAAAGATATTTGCCCAAGGTGCCACACAGTGGGACGGAACCCAGAATCATGTGGTGGGAAGCAAGCTTCTTACTACATAGCCACTGGAAATTCATTGTATTTTCTAAGGAGTGTACTTTTCATCTTTGCTACTGATAAAGTTGTTCAAATTCATTTCAATTCAGATTTAAAAGTACTTACTGATAGATATCTATCTTATTAAAAATAATATTGATGAATTTCATTTCTTCACTAGACTGGCAATAGTTAGAACTCTTAGCAATTTTGATAATGCTCTATTTTCTATATAAGCTTTGGTACAATACTTACTGTGAGTTGGAAAACTGGTCAAGTTGTTTGGGCTGACAGTATTCATTCTGCCTCTGTAATTTGAGTTTAAATACCATCAAGTTAGCTTTACCTTTCATCCCTTTTTTGGTAGATAAAATATCAATACTTGAGAAAGAGAGACTATTTTCTGTCTTTCTGGAAGAGTTGAACGTGTTGGGTTTTCCAGGTTTAAATGCCCAAAACACACCACATGGCATGATAATGTCCCTACAACCCCAACAAGAGTTCACATCAATCACTATACTATTATTAATGTCATATAATATTGATACTCTTTTAGACTATGTTAAGTCCACTTTATTTTGGGCTCTGCTAGACTTACTCATCATGTACTAAATGAAAACTAACTGTCAGTAGAGATCCAACAGGGTACTTTTATAGATTGTAGTGAACTATGATATATGCTTCACTATACTTGAATGACAATCAAACTTTATATATATGTATGTATGTATGTATGTATGTATGTATGTATGTATGTAGGTAGGTAGGTAGGTAGGTAGGTATGTAGGTAGGTGGGTAGGTAGGTAAGTAGGTAGGTGGGTGGGTGAAAACAGTTTGATTCAAATTCCTTGATACTTTAAGTTTCAAAGCGTGGTGCTAATCCTCAGCCATTGGAAATTTGAATAAGAAATCAGTTGGAGAAAGTTAATTGTTATTACCAGAAGGTGGGCTGCAATTGGTTACCTAATTATATTACTTCCAAGAAAAGTTGACCTCAGGCCTCAATATAATCAACATTAGAATTAATAAACATTTTCAACAAAATTTTTAAATTTTCATGTAAAATGGGAAATATTTCTTTGCACCTATAATTTCATTTATAATTTCCTTTCAAAGTTTGAGTTATTTGTAACTTGTGTTTTCAGTTGATAAATAGTGAGAGCTCAAAACATTCAAGGAAAACAGCTGAGGAAGATTTTTCATAATACATTCCTATAAATGGTTCTTGTTTTTTACAGGCAATATGCAAGATTTTAAAGACAATACTGGAGTTTATTATCCAGTATTTCACAAAGTTAAATTAGTAATGTCTTCCCCTTAGATAAGAACATCAGATGCTAAACCACTATCACTTTTTGGAGGCTCTCAACTCAGAAATGCTACTAAGGAGATATTCATTGAATGTACAATATTCTTAAAGCATACACAAGTCATGAGAACATAAAATAACAAAATGAACTGAACTGCTGAGAGATAATTGCTTTTGTTCAGAATACAGTGCAACACCCATGACTTAAAATAAACCATCAGATCAACTGGTTAATCATTCAACCACGGTAGTGGTTGAATATATTAAGTCCACCATTTCATCAATCACAGCAGCTTCCAAGCTTCACCACTAATTCAATTCTCGACTAAATTGCAAACTGTTAATAGTTTTAAAGAGGACACCTCCTCAGTTACACTTTGGCACAAATAGTTTGAGATTTGGTTCAGAAGAAAAAAGTTACATCAAAATATCTGCAACCTCAAAGAGGGCAGTAAAGCAGATATTCATCTTCAATTAACATAAATTTTAAAATTTTAAATTAAAAGTATACCTTTCTTAGGCTTAAATGATAGAAAAATGCATGAGGAATTCAGAATTGCTAGTTGCATTGAACAAAAATTAGTAGAAAAAGAGTTATGAGGTAAAATGTTACGAAATTTCATATCAGTAAGTAAGGAAGTAGGGGAGTAACACTTAAGCAATAAGAATAAAGAATATAGTTCTAAAATGAATGCTTACTGTCTAAGGTGGCAAGCTAGCAGGACCGTTAGTGCACCAGGTGAAATGCTTAATGGCATTTTGTCTGTCTTAATGTTTTGGGGTTCAAATTTCGCCGAGGTCGACTTTGACGTACAGATTATTTAATTCATTTCTTTTAGCTAAACACTTTCAAACTTCAGATACTGGTAGAATATGTCACATATAACAGGGTTTATTCTTAACGTTTTTGACAAAATTTAGTATTCTAGGAGCGGTATTTCGTCTGTCTTTACATTCTAAGTTCAAATTCTGCTGTGATCGACTTTGCCTTTCATCCATTTCGGATCTATTCAATTAGACGTACAGATTATTTAATTCATTTTTTTTAACTAAACACTTTCAAACTTCCAATACTGTTAGAATGTGTCACATAGAACAGGGTTTACTCTTAACGTTTCTGACAAAATTTTATATTTTAGAAGTTATTTCGCCACAAGTTACAGAGTGACAATGGACAAATTTGTGTTTGATAAGTGCCAATACATGAAACTCTCAGCTTTTGACTTATTCTCTAACTTCTGCCAATGATATATATATACAAATTACATATATGTGTAAAAGAAATCTCATCCCGCAATCAAACCAATGAAAGAGCCTCTACTTAGTCGCTCGACATGCTCAAAATAGCAGCCAAAGTATCCCCTACCTAAATCACACGCCCATTGTATGTAATGTCCAAGATTATCCCGAGAAAGACGGTTTTCTGAAGGCTGGAATGTCTTTGGTGATACGTTTGCAGTATCAGGGTTTATTTGAGGCTAAATAACAACAACATTATGGTCAATTTCTATATTAACACGTGCATGATTTTCACTACGAAAAAAATTGGATTTTTTGCATGGAATCAAGTACCCTGGCCTCCTAATATGCTGAAAATCCCTTATTTTGGTTCGAAAAAAATGAAGTGGGGTTCCTCCCCCCACACACACAATCCCGAAATCATTGGAAATTTTTTTTTCGTTGAATGAATTCCTATGGCCTCCTAATATTGCAAAATCAGGTTACTTAAGGTGAGCCTAGTAACTGATGGTTTTGGGGTCTTGTTGTTTGTAACTTTTGGTCAGCCATGGTGCAAGCAACAACATGGTAAAAATTCCAGCCATTAATTTGGTGTGGATGGGTAATATCAAATAATTCAATCACAACATATATTTAAATTAAACACGAAAAAAATTGAAATATTATCATCACTTACATGGAAAAATTGAAATATTATCTTTCAGTAGTTTATAAGGTAAAATCTTAAATTGTTAATTGACACATTATTAATTATCTTATAACAGCAATGCCTGGAAAAATCATGGATTACATGGAAAAATGCGAGCATGAAAAGTCATATTCTTAAGATTATAAACATGGAAAAGTACAGGACAAGTTATTACACCTGTAAAAGTATAGGACAAGCTATTACTTCTAGTAAAGTAAAGAATAAGAAACTTTTTACTTAAAATATTGCAGCTAAAATTAAAATTTGAATATTAAAACTTATTTTATTATAGTTTACAAATAATACTATACTTATTTAAGTAAAATTTGGCTAACTTACTACCTTAAATACAGAAAAAAAGTGACTAATTAGACAAACTTACAAATCAGCTGAAAAGTTTTGTACAATAAATTTAAAAGATGAGAACTGTAAAGAGTGATAAATTAGAAGAACTGGCATTCTATGCTGCAATATTTTAAGTAAGGAGTTTCTTATTCTTTACTTTACTAGAAGTAATAGCTTGTCCTATACTTTTACAGGTGTAATAACTTGTCCTGTACTTTTCCAGGTTTATAATCTTAAGAATATGACTTTTCATGCTTGCATTTTGCCATGTAATGATATATTAACATCCCTTTCTGGTATGACGTTCAAAAAGTCATTAAGTAAACTTTTATTCTATTTGTAATAGAAAGAAGGGTACAAATTTCAAACTGCTGTGATGTGGCATAAATGTTTTGATTATATCTGCTGATATAAATTGATAAATACATTTGAAAGTTTTGCACACAGTAATAGCTTGCTGGTTGGAACCTGTTTCATCAAGAGAGTTGAATACTCATATATGGTTGATGTAATACAATAGCATATTACTTTGACACAGGTATATTAAGAAGTTCACTTCAGAACCCTCTGGTTTCAGGTTCAGTTTCCCAGCATAGCATCTTGGACAAATGTCTTCCAAAACAGATCAAAGCCTTGTGACAAACTGCACTAAATAAAACACACACACACACACACACATACACACATGAGGTGTTCCCGGACTCCCTTCGAAATATCTTATGTAGCAATACACTGATCCCACTTTTGGAATTTGACCTAGAAGTAATTTTCTGTAGACAAGTCGAGGACATTCTGCAATTCACTCTGGTTCTCAACAATGGTGTTAAAACAGCAACCTTTGAGCTACGTTTTCATCTTGGGGAAGAGATGGAAGTCTGCAGGTGCTAAATCTGGTGAATAGGGTGAGTGTGGAAGTGATACCACATTGTTCTTTGCGAGAAAGTTACAAGTGAGGAGAATTCAGTAACAGGATGCATTGTCATCATCAAGAATCCAATTCTTCATGCTTCACAGATTCAGTCACTTTCACCAAATGTCCTCCTTCAGAGGTTTCAAAACATCACAATACAACTCTAAATTGATAGTCTGGCCCTGGAGGATGAATTCTCAATGCACAATACCACATTTCTGGGAGTGACGCTTGTGGCAGGTCTTCCAGATTGTTCGTCATCTTCCAAGGATGTTCTCCTGCTTTTGAAGCACCCATGTCACTTGAAACATTGCATACAACTCATTGCCTCATCACCATAAGCATACTGAAGCATGCTCAAAGTCTCTGTAGTAGACTTCCCAAGTTTAACACAAAATTTCATGTTGGCTCTTTGTTCTGGCCCATGACAAAATCACCGACTACATCATATACATGATCATAAAAACACAAATTTCACAACTTGAAAGTAAACACAGTGATGTCACTTGGTACCCTGCCTCACGAAGGCCATTGCTAGCTCTCACTGTGCATGCAACCATGTGCTGCCATCTGTTGACGTACTACAAAACTCGTCTGGAAATTTTTTGATGCCACCTCGTATGTGTGTGTGTGTGTGTGTGTGTGTGTGTGTGTGTGTGTGTGTGTATATGATTTGTATTTAAAAAGAATTAATTAAATAACTATTGGACATATGCTAATATTTTACCATAACAGATACAATAAATATCTATTATTTTATCAGCAACTGAAATCAAAATATTTAAAATTATGAAAAATATAGAATGAGTGATAAAACAAAACATGGGAAACAATTATGACAAAATAAAATATGGAAAAGAGAAAGATGAAAAATGTATAATAAATTAATGTATACAGACACATATACATACCTACATGGATAGACATACATAACAAATATACATATGTATGTATTTATCTGTCTGTGTCTCTGTCTGTCTGTGTCTGTGTCTCTGTCTGTCTGTCTGTCTGTCTGTCTGTCTCTCTCTCTCTCTCTCTCTCTATCTGTCTGTCTGTCTGTCTGTCTCTATAGATATATACACACACACACATACACATATAGGCTGACAATGAAAGAGTGATGCTAGAGCAGTGAAATCTTACATGCATTTACTTCAACCCTTCTTATTAATAACTGCATTGTTTCTCTCCAGGTAAACTGACATCTCAATGTTCAAAGAATACTTTCAAAGGAACTAGTAGCGACTTCTCTTAAAAATGAATAAAATTTGACATCGTGGTATTATCAAGTACCTGTTAAAAAAAGATCTGCCGCCCAATGACATTCATATTGACATGGTTGCTACATTAGGGGATGATGCCCTAATGCAAAAGTGGGCAGCTGAATTTAGGAGGTTAACAGAAAGTGTTGAAGATAACTCAATGTCTGGACATCTTCCAACAGCCAATAACTGGGGAAACATTGATCGTATTCACCACATGGTGATGGATTATACCACATGGTTCACCATATGGTGATGGCAATTGACTATAAATCAAATAGCCAATGCTATTAGTATATCCCATAAGAGAGTTGAGAATATTCTTCTGCACAACGAACTTGACATGATGGAAGTTTCTACTCGATGGGTGCTACATCGGACACCTGATCAAGAGTACACCAAGCTGATCACATGACAGGAAAATCTGACATAGTTTGAGGCAGATTCAGGTGGTTTCCTTGAATATTTCCTAATCCTGAATGAATGTTGGCTTGACTTCATCACTTTGAACCAGAGACAAAGAGACAATCCATGCAGTGGAAGCACCCCCTCCTCACCCACTACAAAAAGGCCAAAGTCATTTCATCAGCAGGGAAGGTGATGGCCTCAGCTTTTTGGGATCAAAATGCATTAAGTTTATTGAGTTTCTCCAAAAGGGTCACTCCATCAATGGAGAGTTCAATACCAACTTGCTGAGGCAGTTACGAAAGGCTATCAAGACCAAACACTCAAGAAAACTGACAGAAAATGTCTTGTTACAACAGAACAATGCTCCAGCATACATGTCTTTGCTTTCAATGGCTGCTGTGTATGACTGAGGCTTTCAGCTGGTTGGTCACCCTCCCAGTTCTCCTGATTTGGCCCCATCTGACAATCAGCTGTTCCCAACATGGAAAAATGTTTGGTTGGGAACCAGTATTGCTGTGATGATGACATCATATCTACCATTGATGATATTTTGGATCAATAGAATGAAAGCTTCTCCAATGGGATTGAAGCACTGCAACACCAATGGAAGAAGTATGTGAACTGCAAGGGAGATGATGTTGAAAACAAACCTCATTTGGTCACATTCCATGAAAGTGTCATGGTCAGCCTTTGAACTTTTCAGCCGAACCTCATAGAAGGTAACTCTTGACTTTTTCTAGTGAAAGGGTACATGCAAATATACACATATATACATACATGATGGCACTCCGTCGCTTACGATGTCGAGGGTTCCAGTTGATCCGATCAACGGAACAGCCTGCTCGTGAAATTAACGTGCAAGTGGCTGAGCACTCCACAGACACATGTACCCTTAACATAGTTCTCGGGGATATTCAGCGTGACACAGTGTGACAAGGCTGACCCTTTGAATTACAGGCACAACAGTATACATACATACATACATGATATATAAATATGAAGTTATATTTCAAAAAAAATTTGAAACATAGCTTTAACTATATCATGTTTGACCATTACAAAACAAATTATTTCTCATCTCTAAGTTTCTAAATTATAATGAAGTAAACAACATGCAATTGTTGCTGATAAAAACAAAGTTTCTAAAATGAATAGTGAAATTTGAAGGTTTGCTTTTGTCCAGTGGTAGAATGTCTGTTATGCCTTCAGAAGATGTGGGTTTGTGTCCTACAGGAAACTTTCTACTTTCTCTATCCTAAGGAGTTTTTTAAAACATTATTATCTAGTCTGCACTCTACTGTAAAAATGAATTAGTTCACATCTCTCGAGGTTCCTAAATTCTTAAGCCTTTTGAAATACAGGTACTAATTTTTGCCAACTGAGTGGACTGGAGCAACGTGCGATAAAATAACTTACTCAAGGACACATGTCGCTGAGAATTGAACTCATGACCTTATGATCATGGTCTAAATACCTTAACCACTTAGTCATGTGCCTTCACACACACACATATGCATGCACACACACACACACATGCATGCACACACACACACACATGCATGCACACACACACACACACACAAACACATATGCACACGTGCACACACACACACACACACACACACACACACACACATGATATATGATGTTAGAGCCAAAGCAGAAACATTTTCACAGGAAGAAGTAGATAGCATGGCTTACATAATAAAACTTAAATACATCCCCTTCCCCAGAGATCAAACCATTGTAGAGGAACATGTTAATGAAATTACCAACAACTTAGTGGAAATAAATAAAGTTGATCTCACAGAACTTGAAGAGTGAATAATTGCTGATTTGGATTTGGGCGCAGCTTGTATAAATTAAAGCAAAAATAAAGTATGATAATACTAATAATAACAATTCCTGTAATATTAAAAAATAATCTTAAGAATAGGAATAATAATGTAGATAACTGTGATTGAAGAAACACTATCAATGTCTACCTAACAGGATACTATCTTAGAAAAGATGTCATCTATAGATGCAATGTCTATAAGGCAGTTTTTGCAGTGAATATAAAGACAAGACCAGCAACTCACTAAAAGTAAAGAAGAGGAACATTGTAATGCTGTAATATACAGGGAGACAGAAAAATCCAGCATAGTTGGTCATTTGTGGAGAGAAAAGGGGAGTTACTAATAGTTGTGGAATAAGTTCAAAATAATAGATAGAGAGGAACACTGGAAAATAAGATATTTGAAAAAGATCAACATATATGCTGGACTTTGATAACCTCCTCAGTAGGTCTAACATAGAGGTGGATATCATAAGAGAACCTTTAATTGAGAAAGAAAGCATATTTAGCCTATGACCATAATTGCAACATATCATATTAAAGCTATCTTTAAGAGAGCATGTTTGCACAACACATATTTACACACACAAACATATATATATATATATATATATATATATATATATATATATTTGTTTTGCAAGATTTTTGATGTGAAATCGTAACTCCATCCACCAGAGTATTAAGGTTACGACAGACTACCATACTAAACACCCTAACCATAGATTATCTGTACTAGATACTGAACTCTGGCTAGAAACTGAGAATAATAAAACCCGAATCCTTCATTCACACTATGCAAAACCTATGGCCTCCAAATACCTGATCCACCGGAACTCAGCTATCGTGGACAATGCCAAATTCAATATATTGATGGCAGACCTCGTCAGAGTAATGCGAAATGTGTCCTGCATGTGCAACCCTACAGAGTTAAAGAGACATATACATTTCGTTCACCGCATGCAGTTCTCAGGTTACAGCCATAAAGAAAGGATCAGAGTATACAAAGGAGCTATGAAGAAGTTTGAAACCATCAAACGTAACGATAGGAATGGGATTTGCCCACTCTATAGGAGCAAATCATGGAACAACATTGAAAGGATTAAGAAGAAAATAGGGAAGGCCAACTCATGGTATGATAGCCACAAATACCAGAGCGTCATGTTCGTCGACACCACCCCAAGGGGCAAACTGGCATACCGCATTAGAAGGGCCCTAGGCAAACTTAAGCTAAGAATTAAGGTTGTTGAAAGGCTAGGCAACCCTATCAAATCCCTTATCAGTAGAACCTACCCTTTTAGTAGAACCCCCTGCACTGATAGGAACTGTACTGTATGTAGATTTTGCTCTTGCAAATAGTCGATGATAAAAGCTCTGTAATTAAGCTGTCAAGACAGGAGAAAATATACACATTAGGTTCATAACTATACAGTGGCATGTCTAGGTTGAGTAAAAGCCATGTGGAGCTGAGCTGCTGGCCGCCACACGTGTGAATCAGCTAGTCTCTGTGCAAATTGCTAGGTAAAAGTGGAGATGCCATTTCACTTGATTGTCTACAACATTCAGTGAAGTTGGAGCTAAAAACATGCCTATTCATAAGTCTTGATAGCAACTTCTACAAGCTTCTTGAATGATCCATCATGTGATGTTTGGCTACTGATTGATCCATAACTCGGCCAATCAAATGAAAAAGTTTGGCAAGATGATTCAGTTTCAAATTTTGCTAGTTTCTTCATTACTTGCAGAAAATTGGATATTTTTTAAAATGAAATTTTCTACAAACATCTCTCATATAGTGTAGATTACAATTATATAGGAATTTAATGAAGAAAAAAGTGGTTGGCATGCCCACATATATACTACAAAATGAAACTTGAAATTTCTTTTCTTTTTGCACATTGAATTCCAAAATAATTATAATATATATCACTTTGTAGTATATATGTGGGCACGCCGACCAGTTTTTTTCCACATTAAATCCCTATATAATTGTAATCTACACCATATGAGAGATGTTTGTATAATAATAATAATAATAATAATAATAATAATAATAATATCGAAAAATACCTTAGGAACGAGAACCCCAGTTTGAAACTTCCCCAAGACACCTGATAAAGGCTGGAGGGTACCCGAGTCGCCTACATTTGAGGCGATCGCAAAGGTCAACCCAACAGGAGTGCAATGGAAGGGCCTCATGCTGGGAGAACCACCTTGCTGATCATGGTTTACCCCTGCGCCAGGTAAGTATTAATAATAATAACATCGAAAAATACCTTAGGAATGAGAACCCAGGTTTGAAACTACCCCAAGACACCTGATGAAGGCTGGAGGGTATATCAGCCAAAACGTTGTGTTAACAACAAACAAGGTGAGGACAAATATCCATCAAATGTAAATAATGTACATAACTCCTCATCTCTTAAATATAGAACTGTATTACCACTTGTAAGGTATGTGTAGAAAATTTTGTTAAGCATACCCAATTTGCTGAAAGTTATAAAGAAACACAGCTAACTCATGTGAATTTTCCGACACTCCTCCCCACTTCAGAAAAATTTTTCATAACAACTTCTGATATAATTGAGTTTGAGATATAATGGGTTTGAGCTGTCATTGTGGTAAGCTCCTCGACTTCACAGGCCTGTACAGTCTTTTTTGCTGCTTGAATGCGGGTCACTTCACACGTCACACAGAGTTAAACCTTATACTCAAGAGGAACTTGGTCTGGGCAAACATCCCCTCCATCTTGGAACCATATGGGTTGTCCAGATGTGATAGGAAAAGACCTGACAGCCTCACCTGTGCCCCTGGTCAAGTGACAGATGCCTTCTCTGGGATGTCACAGTGAGCGACTCCTTAGCTTCTTCTCACATCCTGAATGTTGTGGCCAAGGTGAGACCCACAGCTTCTGAGACTGAATGGAACGAAATCCTGAAGTACCACGATCTGTCGGCCAACTACATTTTCCTTCCTATGGCGTTTCAAGATGTTTGGTGGGGTTGGACCACTGACTGCGAGATTCCTGTCTTCACTGGCAGCTCGCCTAGTAGAGGTAACTGGTAAAGCTTGTGAGGGTGCTTGATTGTTCCATGCCGCAACACTGCAAGCATGCTGGTGTACCTCAAGAAAATTTCAGTCTAAGGTGGTGAATTGTTTTTTTTTTTGTTTTTTTTCTTCTTTTCACTCTTATGTATATATTTAAGTATAAATTTTAAAAAATTGAAATCTATACTATCTGAAAGATATTTGCAGAAAGTTTCTTTAAAAAGTATCCATTTTTCTCAAGTTAGGAGAAAACAAAATTAGTAGGGCACACTTGTGTAGATATGCCTATATACATATATATGCATACGTATTAATACATAAATACATACATAGACATTTACATAAAACCACTTACATATATACACCCCTCCTTCACGCTGTCTGTTTGTCTCTCCGTCCGTCGATCTATCTATCTATTTAATTGTTAATTTTTAAAAACTTTATCATTCCATTTTGAAAATAATTCTTTTTGACATTTCTGTGAAAGAACCTTATTCGGAAGCGAGTTTTGTTATCAGTTGCAGAAACGAAAAATAAATAAATAAACAAATAAATAAATAAATAAAATAAAATAAAATCTAAAACGTCTCTTATCTGCTAAATATTTCTTTACTGTGCATTTTTTACACTCACTATGTGTCTTTTAAAACCTTGTAGGAATATGTAAAACTATTGGTCTGCAAGCAGACAATGTAACTGGCATATTTCAAATTTCCCATTCTGGTATGTTTCATGCGCGTTTCAAACTTGATATAAACACAAGTGCTATGAGATGGTTTCGAATTCAATTGCAGGAAAAAGTTACCTGTAAGAGGCTGCCATCCTTGCAATGAATGTATTTCTCTCATTCACTAAATACTTCGAAAACCAGGGTTAAACACCGGACTATTACGAGTCTATAATAGGAAGTAAATGGATCATAACTACGGTTCAGAAAAGCTATTTCGATATTCAAGTAAGTGGATTGTGATCTACGCAAGACATTTACCTTTTAGCATGGTTTAATACATGTAATTAGGGTCCTGTTGTTTTTGAGAAAAATTTTCGTTAACGAAATCAACAGGAGCGTGATATATTGCAAACTACATAATTTAGTCATGGCCTATTGTCTTGTTTATGTCTTTTCTTAACTCACTTTTCTTTTGGCAAGGTTAATATATACAAAATTGTTATCTTTCGATACTGAGTTACTTTTAAGACTACGTCCACATGAAAAACTGAATGTGTGCTTGTCTTTAATTCAGTAATGTTACTGTATGAAACTGGTTCTGCCTGGATTTTTAATTAGCAAACCATAAAGGTGTGTGATTATAAAAGGCTTTGGTACAACTGAGTCCCATATGCGCTGGAAAGGAAAAAACAAATTGACTTCTTTTTTCCCCATCTCAACTTACAATCGGCCCATTTTGATTTTATCAAACATTTGTATATTTTCTAAAAGAAAAATTACGAGTTATTCTCATTGCTTAGACAAATGGAATCTGGAGAAACATTTGGTATTTGCGTCAAACGAAAATTAAGTGCTATTTCACTTTATTCAAACTTTTCAAACATCAGTTTTCAGGAAGATAATCCTATTTTCAATCGTTTAAGCAATGATGACAACGATTTTAATAATTCAAGCAATGATGCCAATCATCATAATACTAATGCTGTGAATAACGGTGATTGTGATACGAACAGAGATATCGATGATGTCAACTTTACCAACAATGCTAATGGCACAGAAACTGACGCACATACAGGTGAAACCAGCATAGGCCATTATGTTGCTGAAACTTCTTCTGTCACAATGGGTTCACACCTAACAATACCTTCCATTTTTGACGAAATAATGAGAGGTCGACGAAAATCTGTGCATTCATCTCAAAGATATGACATCGACTCTTTAGGAACAACGTAAGTTGAAACAATTTTTCTTTTGATTTTAATTTCAATGAAGAGTTTACAAATGTATTCCATCAATACGGTAATTTCTAAAAGGTGCGGGATAGTTTGTTACTTGACAAAAATAATTAAATTATATTTTCGAAAAATAAAAGAGAACTAAGATCTTATAGAGCCTTTATATAAGGCATAATTTGATTGTAAACATGACAATCCAACTAAATTTGGAGAAGTGTTGAGTTTTTCTACCTTCCAATAATTTTCGGTAATATAGTCTATAAAAAAGTCAATTTTTTTATTATTATTGTATGAAATAAATAAATAGCTCCTTTTTTTTTTTTTTTCAGAAAACGTTTTTTAAATTATAACTTCGTCATAAATTTTTTATTTGAAAATTATTTTTAATAACAATAATGGTTTCATATTTTGGCACAAGACCATCGATTTTGTGACAGGGTGTAGTCGAACCATATTTGCTCTAAGGCTCGTGTACCTCGTCTCTTTCCCAAATATTTCTAAAGAGTAA
>NC_068983.1:87437232-87454021 GCF_001194135.2 Octopus bimaculoides
CACAAAAAAATGAAAATATCATCACATTTATAAAAAGTGGGGTTTTATTTCACTTATTGACGCCAAATGAAGAATATAGGAAAAAAATAGGAAACTTCATTGCATTGAAGATGAAATATGGGTGATGTTTATCATCCAAAGATATAAAATGTTACCAAAAACCATGAAGCTCATGTTTCTTAATGATAATTAAGCATAATTTATTGAATAATGAAATAAATATCTCATAATTTTCTATTGTTTAAATTATATATAGGTTGAAGTATATTAATATATCTTTAGGCGCAGGAGTGGCTGTGTGGTAAGTAGCTTGCTTACCAACCACATGGTTCCACGTTCAGTCCCACTATAGTGTCTTCCACTATAGCCTCAGGCTGCACCAAAGCCTTGTGAGTGAATTTGGTAGATGGAAACTGAAAGAAGCCTGTCGTATATATATATATATATATATATATATATATACATACATATATATATATATATGTGTGTGTGTGTGTGTGTGTGTGTGGTTGTCACCCAATATTGCTTGACAACTGATGCTGGTGTGTTTATGTCCCCGTAACTTAACAGTTCGGCAAAAGACCGATAGAATAAGTACTAGGCTTACAAAGAATAAGTCCTGGGGTCGATTTGCTCGACCAAAGGCAGTGCTCCAACATGGCTGCAATCAAATGACTGAAACAAGTAAAAGAATAAAAGAATGTAGTGGGAATTCCATCCCTAACCACTAGATAGTCAAGCTCCAGGTATGAACCACCATAGTTTCATGTGATTGATCTATGAATCGATTGATTAATCAGCATGAGCCTCTACATGATGTAGTTTTCTCGAGTGTTCTAAAATTTAGCCTCTCGTCCCCAATAAAAATTGTTTTGGTGCATTGACTCATTGCAGAGTGTTGAAGATGGCTGGCTAACTCCCAAGCCTTCTCTTTTGCTGTACTGCCAGACCGTTCTAAACATTTGTGCAGAATAACTCCAGGTTCTCAGGCAGACTTTTTACAAACATTCACACAATGTCTCGTAAGTAACATCTAGGGATGTTGCATGGTTTTTTTTATCTCTCCCGGTCACCAATGTGACAAATCTTATTAATAGTATTGTTCATTCTTTATAACCAACACCAAATATCTTATGTCCAACAATAAATATCAATTTAAATGTTCATGAGTTTGCTTCAGTTATTCTACATGTAGCTTTCTCCCAACAAAGAAAAATCCAGCAACGATACATTCTCCAAGACACAAGCAAGCAAAATCTTGCAACAATATCATCATAGTCATCATTTAACATCCGTTGTCCATGCTAGCATGGGTTGGACAGTTTGACTGGGCAGGCACGCTAGAAAGCTGCACCAGACTCCAGTCTGATTTGGCATGGTTTTCTACAGCTGGATGCCCTTTCTAATGCCAATCACTCTGAGAGTGTAGTGGGTGCTTTTACGTACCACCAGCACAGATGCCAATTTGCATGACACCATTATCTGCCACGACTGCGATTTTGCTCGGTTTGGTGGGTCTTTTTCTCAAGCATGACATAATGCCTCCTTGAGACCCAACACTCAAAAGGAATTCAGTCACTTTGTCTCTGTGAGGTCCAATGCTCAAAAGGAACTCAGCCACTTTGCCTTTGTGAGGTCCAGTGCTTGAAAGGTGTACTCTACATGCACCAGCACAGGTGCACTTGGCTTGATGGGTCCTCTCAAGCACAGCACATCGCCAAAGGTCTCAATCATTAGTCACTGTCTCTGTGAGACTCAAAGTTCGAAGATCATGCTTCACCACCTTGTTCCATGTCTTCCTGGGTCTGCCTCTACCACTTGTTCCCTCCACAGAGATTGGCACTTGTTTATACAGCTGTCCTCATCCATACGTATCATACGACCAAACCAGTGCAGTCGTCTCTCTTGTGCACCACATCTGATGCCTCTTATGCCTAACTTTTCTCTCAAGATGCTCACACTCTGCTGAACATGTTGTTGGCACTCCGTCGCTTACGATGTCGAGGGTTCCAGTTGATCCGATCAATGGAACAGCCTGCTCATGAAATTAATGTGCAAGTGGCTGAGCACTCCACAGACACGTGTACCATTAACGTAGTTCTCGGGGATATTTAGCGTGATACAGTGTGACATGGCTGACCCTTTGAAATACAGGTACAACAGAAACAGGAAGATAGAGTGAGAGAAAGTTGTGGTGAAAGAGTACAGCAGGGTTCGCCACTATCCCCTGCCGGAGCCTTGTGGAGCTTTAGGTGTTTTCGCTCAATAAACACTCACAACGCCCGGTCTGGGAATCGAAACCGCGATCCTATGACCGCGAGTCCGCTGCCCTAACCACTGGGCCATTGTGCCTCCACTCTGCTGAACATACACACTGACATTGCACATCCAACAAAGCATACTGGCTTCATTTCTTTCAACATTACACATCTCCTCACCTGTCACAGCCCATGTTTCACTGCCATGCAGCATAGCTGTTCACATACAGGCATCAAACAATCTGCCTTTCATTCTGAGAGAGAAGCCCTTTGTTGCCAGCAGAGGTAGGAGCTATCTGAACTTTGCCCATCCTAATCTTATTCTCACAGCTATGCTCTCGGAGCATCCACCTTTACCACTGACTTGGTCACCTAGATAACAAAAACTATTTACTACCTCTAGCTTGCTCCCCTGGTAGTTGATGGAGTCTATTTTCTGCCCATTTGCAATGTTTATTGTACTTGTGCATCTTCCACATTCAAAAGCTAGTTTTCCCGTTAACCTTCCCCTGATGTTGCTGCACTGAGTGCATCTTATGGAATTTCAACTTATACCTTTTCTACAGATTGAGCAGGGCCATATACCTGAAGGGATTTGTAATTTGTCTGCCTTCCTACTTACTAAGACTTTGGATTTTGCTAGGTTGTCTCTAAGTCCCTTCGATTCCAGACCTTGCTTCCATACCTGAAACTTCTCTAGTTCTGGTAGTGATTCACTTATAAGAGCAATGTCACCAGCATAGAGGAGCTCCCAAGGGCAGCTTGTCTTGAATTCCTCTGTTATTGCCTGGAGGACTATGATAAGCAATCGAGGGCTGAGGACCGATCCTTGGCGAACCTCTACTTCTACCTGGAATTCTTCACTATACTCATTGCCAACCCTCACCTTGCTGGTAGCATCCCTGTACATAGATTGTACAACTCTTACACAGCTCTTACCAACCAGTAGAGAGGCTAAAATATAGATGAATAATACCTTTTATAAATGAATATAAAAAAGTGCACCAAAGTATTTCTATTTGCTCCAAAGTGTGCTGAGAGTAAAAGAAGTTTCAGAACCATAGCTCTAACATGACTAAAAAGTTAAGAATCACCAACAGAGTTCAAAATAGTAATCTTTCTTTTTTTTTTTTACTTCTTTTTTTTATTTGATTCAGTCATGTGGCCATGCTGGGGCACTGCCTTGGAGGATTTATGAATAATTTAATGCATCACTACCCCTGTTTCCACAAATCCCATGTTTCTTATGATCATAGTCCATATTCCTGGGACGGTCACAGTGCAATCTGTAATATCCATGGACATCAGGTAGATCGTAGTTCATGTGTTCATTTTTTCAGGTAATATGGCTTTAACAGTGGAAGCAACAACTGTATAACCAAAGGATGTTTATCAATTTTCACTAATCGAAAGTTTTATTGAGGTATGTAGGCAGTTCTGTGTGTATCTTCAAAACAAGAGAAAATAATAACCAACTAAAAAAGAAAAAAATATTTTCCTATGCTACATGCTATATCATTGTACCACCAGAAGTAATTAAAAGGACCATTTAAGGAAACATTATTTGTTGACTCAGATAATGAACTTCTACAACAGAATAGGTTTACTTCCTGACTACATCTGAATTCATTGAGGACGTGCCTGCTGTGACCAAGGTCACACAAATAAACTATACTACCCATCGCAACATCTGCATACACAAATGAGTCCAACATCACCACACACTCCCCCCTCTCCTTTATTATTACCATTCCTTTCTCCCTTTCCATCACCTTCTTTCTTCCCTACCAAATACACACAGAACTGTCTAGACATACCCCAATAAACCTTTTGATTGGTGAAAATTGATAGACCTCATTTGGTTATGCATGTGTTGCTTCCAACGTTAGTGCCATATCACCTGAAGAAGTGAACAGATAAATTATGATCCACTTGGTGCCCATGGATGCTACATACTGTTCTGTAATCATCCTAAGAATATGGACTATGATTATAAGAAATGGATTTGCAGAAATGCATGTAGCGATGCATTAAATTTATTTGTAAATTCCATCCATGGATTATTATTACTATATATATGTACATCTATATGTGATAGGCTTCTTTCAGTTTCTACCTACCAAATCCACTCATAAGGCTCAAGTGGGACTGAACTTGGAAGTATGTGGTTGGGAAGCAAGCGTTTTACCAAACAGCCATGTCTGTGCCTATATATTCATAAACAGTTTCTATGAACAACCTTTTTCTCTCAAAAACATGCCAGTTTTATTTGATCAGGCTATGATTAATGGTATTCTTGCCATAATCATCCAGTCCTTTGAAAGAGTTTGTCTTTACCTTATCCAGTACATGTTTTTGAGGCAGATAAAGCAGTGATCATGTGAAATTCCTCTTTCAAGTATCATACAAAGTACCTTGCAGCATTTAGTTTTGTATATTTATCTTTTGAGGAGTTGAAATTCCGTTGAAGTCAACATTGTCTCTTATTCTTTTGGAGGAGGGTTTGATAAAATAAGAAGTTTAAATTTCATCAAAGTTAACACTGCCATTTATCCTTAGACAGCAGTAAAATTCATAATTACATTTAATCATCTGCTCCTATCCTTGTATTTCATAATCCCTTGAGATCCTTTTGTCTTTCCATTCCTCTGTGAAAAAATTCTCAAACTATGTAAAACATAAAAAAATGATCAATGCACATTAGGCTATATCTTATATATCAGTATCTATGAATTTCAATTCAACCTAGATCCCAACTGGTAGTAACATGTAAACTACACATGTTTTTCTAAGATTGATGATATCCAGCGTTGACCTCATGGTTCACATACACATCACACTGTCTACATGTATAAAGAATACAACTTAGTCTTTACTTGTACTAGACACCAGCAACAAATACTTCCAGTTATTCTGATTCACAATCCCTATTGAACTATTTCAGGTACTACAAGTTGTTAGATTTGTCTTCTTTTTTTTTTTGTGTGTTGAAGCCATCTATCTCTGGACATGTGTACATCTTCTCTTAGTTCACATTCATATCATATTAGCACTGCTAGTGCAGTCACTGAAATTTTTATGATCATGATCTCTCTACAACAATTCTAAGAAAAACAACCTTTCTGAACCTATCACACCGGTTTCCAAACTTGATGGAAACCATCATATACAAATACTTCTTTAATAATCATCTTAACCTTTTAGCATTTAATCCAGCCATATCAGGCCCAAATATTCTACCCATTTTATGTTTAAACTGACTAGATCTGGCCTCTCATACCTATCCTACACTGTTCTAAACCTGAAGTCACATCATTGAAATCTCAAAGTTTTGAGATAATACCTGATTAATTCAAAATAATGTGAATAAATAAGCATTCCATTTCACAGAATAATGGGAATGCTTAAAGGTTAAACTATTCCCCCCAACCCTTTGTCAATTGGAGACTTACTGTCCTGCATCATACATTAAACGTCTCTTGATATTGATAACTTTGGCAAAAGTCATAATGTTACCCTTAACATCAGCAAGTCTTTTACTATTCCTAGAATAAGAAACTCAAATCTGAGTTATCCGCCTATGGATTGCCTCCTCCCATCTCATCTCTTGGATAAGAAGTTTCTTGTCAGACTGCTCTAGGGCACTGACCAATTTCTGACCCACATCCTATTATCAATGCATTATCCCAAGATTCAGTTGTGAACTACACCCTTCTGTCTATAACTTAATGACCATACTGCTGCCACTATTATCACCATGCACTCTTGTAAAAGTGTCATCCACCTTGAACAATAGCTGCTAAGTTTATTTTGTTACAGAATGTTATCTAAAAATTGCAGAATATATTCTATATTTTATAGACAACTCCCATCAATCTAATTATAATAAGACATTAAATGAAACAAAAATTATTTTAGAGAGGGAATTTATTCATAAAAACAAAAATCATTTAATACTTTTGTAAGTTTAAAAACGATGAATTCCATTTTTTTAATGAAATAAACGTTTATTATATTTCATTAAAAGATACCTTATCTCACAGAACCCCAGAATTTTTTCATAAAACTCTGGAGTTCCCTGAAATTCAATTTGGAAAACATCTATGGATTTCAGTGTCATCAACTTAGACATTTCCCACCAGATTTGCATAGCTTTCATGCACAGAGATTTTAAAAAAGAATCCATGTGCATATAACAGCCTAGCCTCTTTCAATGCCACTAAGTTACACATGTCTAGGAAACTGAATTGTTCTCCCACACTGTCTCTTCAGTCATGAACAACACAAAATTGAAATATTCAAAGTTACTACAACTGCTTGACACCTTGACTAGTTACTAAACCTCTATTAAGTAGAATTTATATTGAAGTACTGCTTACAATCTGGGACAGTTACTGCTCCTATATACAAGCACTCTAAATGAAGGGGAAAAGAAAAAGTTCACTTGCCAACACACTACAACAACTGACTCATAGATGTGTTATTTCTTCTCTCTGTGTTCTACTGATATTATAACATTATTGTTACTACTCCTCTGAACTAGATTGCTTCATACATCTTGTGCCCATTATCTTTACTTGCAGCAGTCTGAGGTGCTGCCTTGAAGAGTTTTTTAGTCAAATGAATCAACCCCAATACGTTTTTTTAAAGCCTGGTACTTATTCTCTTTATCTCTTTTGCAGAACTGCTAAGTAGCAGGGGTGGAAGCACACTAACATTGGTTGTCAAGGAGTGGTGGGGGACAAACATAAACACAAAGAGAGAGGGGGGGAGAGAGAGAGAGAGAGAGAGAGAGAGACACACACACACACACACACACACACACATGATGAGCTCTTTTCAGTTTCCATATAATGAATCCACTCACAAGGCTTTCATTGGCCCAAGACTATAATAAAAGACACTTGCCCAAGGTGCCATGCAATGGGACTGAACCTGGAACCATGTGGTTGGGAAGCAAGCTTCTTACCACACAGCCACATCCTATCAATTTTTTTCCTTTTCATTACAACTATTGTGACTTCACTCCCAGATCCTACATCAAACAGCTTTCATAATCATCCCTTTTCAAAATTAAAACTTTTTGGAATTATTCTCATACTTATGCTAGGGTTGTTAAGAGCTGTCATAACAATAGGTCTCCAAGAAAAGCAATACACTGGGGCTCCTGTGTGCACAATACAGTATACAATTAGTACTGGACTCTCAGACTTGTAGGGTTCTCAGGCAACTTCCCATTATGCCCATGTTTTGTGACAACACTGCTTTTGTTTTTACTGCAGATGTTAAGATACAGATGTTTAAAATGAACATCGATCCGTCTAAGAAAGTCTTCAAAGGTCACGAGTACCAGCTTTCCTTCACTAACTAATAATGAAAGGTACAAATACATCTAGAGGGTGAGCAAGTGTTTGAAAGGTCTTAATTTATAAAAGATTTTTAATTTGGATAATAGTATTTAGTATACATCATTCAGATAATAATATACATTCAGATAATAGTATACATCATTCAGGTAATATATTAAACCTCCATTTGAGAACTATATTCATGAGTGGCTTAAAGTTGCAAGCAGAAGATGTTGATGTTGGGTATGTATGAATATGGAATGTAAGAGTGGAGTACAAGGTTATGTCATTGGTGTAGGTTTGTAATTGGTTGGAGATAATAAAGAGACTGTTGTCTAATTAACTGAGCTAAAAAATTTGGTTAACATCAATGAAATATGTTACTAGTCAAGTGCAAAAGTTGATTTAATCAATTGTATCCCCTTACATGTGTGGCATTGTACACACTTAGAAATCAATCATCAAAATACAAGGAAAGATTTACAATTCTGATGAAGAAAATTAAATTAGATGGAATCTAGATTTAGTGTGAGAGGAAAGTTAAGTTTGATCACTGTTCTGTTATGGAGTTCATTCAGTATGGTGGAAGTTGCAGAGTTTGTTGCAATAGTGTGTTATAATAGGGTGAATGATAACAAACAAGTCTGCTTTTGTAGTCACTTGAGACTAATGGAAATGCACTCAACTTGTAAATAATCTAAGTTCATTTCAAACTGAATGCATTAAGATTACATGTTTTGTTTTCTTCTTTCAGTGCGGACACTGTTTATTCAACCTATTCTGCTCGTCCTTCTTTGATTGGTGATCGGCCGCTTGTACTGCAGGATTTTCTTTTTGCAGCTGCAGCTTTCATATGCCATTTGTTCACAATTGGTATTTCAGCAAGCATTGGAATAATTGTTATAGAATGGTTACGGGACTTCCCCGAATCCAGAACAATCTTACTTTCTATGCCACCTATGACTTTTGGAATTACAAGTGCAATTGGTAAAAAGATTTTAATTTTTCTAATTTGGTATTGAATGACTACTTTTTCCCTATTTCCATTTTTAAGGTTGCTATTTTCAAAAAAATTTCTCTAAGATTCATCTAATAACTTTTACAAAGGCACTTTTCATGTAGATGATGTATCTGAGCACTTAATCTCCATGTGGTACATATGCGCGCATGCACATTATTATCTTGAGTACACTTTAGTGTAGTGGGGATACACACTTTTGAAACAGAACTGTTAGGTATAACTTCTCATAACCTAGATCCTCTTGAGCAGTTGAGTTCAGTAGATTAATGAAGCATACATTGATTATAACGTTCTTTTGCTGTTTAAGTTGTGAACGTCTATGGTAATTTATATCCAGGCATATGGAACCAATAGTTTAGCTGTGACTGCTGGGCAACTGCCAGACTATTTCACACCCTATGGAGGCATATACTTTTGAAAACTTTGAGCTATTGCTTTAAGTTTGCAACACGAATCTTTATTATCAACTATTTGCATCCGACTCCCACCTAAATGGTGCCAGCTTTTGAGTTTCATAAACAGTTGCTTTGTCAAAAACCATGTAGAACACAAAACTACTAAATTTATTTTAAATTGCAGGAACAAATAATTTAGCAATCTGATTATCTTTATCTAATAGAAAAGAAAATATTTTGGCACACAAAGTATTTTGAACTAAAGGGCACTTGAATAAATTCATACATGTGCCAAGCAATTAAAAATTTATACCAACTAACATTTTTAATGTTTTTTAGCATAACCAACCCATCATGTTATGACAATATTTTCACATGTAGTCAAACAGAGAAAAAACTAAACAAATGGACAAACAAAATTAAATGCATAGCTTCCTTGTTAGGAAATAATCTTGTCAATTGAGTTGTTAAAATTCAAGTCACATGACAGTTTCAATTTTAGGCACCCCCCACCTGGTAGACACTGTTAATGGTTGGCCTTAGAAACCATGCCAAAGTTGACATTGGAGCTTGCTGCAGTCCTACAGCTCCTGAGATTCTGTCAAACTGTGCAGCCCAGCATGGGAAACAGACATTAAATGATAAAGATGGTGATGCCTCACTTTCTGTGCTTTTCCCTTTTGTAAACTTTGTCAACATTTAAATCAAATAAAGTGATTCCTTGACATGTTTAATTGATATAGTTGTTAAGTTACCTACATTGTTTAATCGATATAGTTGTTAAGTTGCCTAGTCTCTTTTGCAACATTAAGTTATGTAAGTTTTATAAATTTGAACTTTAAGAACTTAGCTACTGGTAGTGGATGTGTGAGAAGGATCTTTAGAGCAATTGAATCAAGCATTTGATGAGTGTTTTCCTATTTTGCATCACTGTTTTTCCCAAAATTCTTGTTACCCGTAACTATATTTTCAGTAGATTTTTTTCTTTATAATGTACGTGTAATATAAGAAGCCAAATAAGGAATTACATTGCTGTAGCTATGGGAATCTCTTTCCAACAAATTGTATGGTGATATCTAAGACAACATAGTAAAAAACTAGTTTTTCTTCAGTAGATCTTCCTGCATCTTCCGGGATTTCATATTCAAATTGCCATGTCTTTCTCTCATTTCTAACTTGTTCTGCTTCAAAGGCTGGTAGTATCTCTTATTTCTTAACGATCACACTAACATTGATCAAAAGTTGTTGAAAACCCATATCACACCTGCAGACCACAAGGTAATTCTTAGTCACTAGTTTTGTAGCTGAATTTAGGTCAGCCTTCTTATTTTTTGTAGTTTGTTTTTATGATTGCTTTTAAAATGTACCATTTAAAAAGGGGTACCACAAACTTGAACATACAAATTGCATCAAGTAAGCTTCAGTTTGGGAAATCTTACCCAATGGCTCCTGTAGAAGTTTCGTCAAAAATCTCCTTTAAAGTATCATATATATTACAAAAATGATATCTCAGTAGTTTCAATGCATCTCTCATTTTGTTTCACTCATTAGAAAATGTCAACACTGAGTCAAGGCAAAGAAGTAATCATAGATCTGCTAAAACAAACAAAATCTGAAGATACTATTTATTTCCAGGCAATATGTAGCTGTATCATTGATTACCAAATTTAAGGAGTCTAGAGGACTCTCTTTGATATGCCATTTTTAAAATCTTTCATGTTACTGCTGTTGTCATACCTTTGACCTTATAGATTTTCAGTTAGTACTCCTATTTGCTCAAGTTGCCCCAAAACAACTGTCATAAAAGCACCTGAACTCTTCTTTAATAGCACAAATCTCCTCTCCCTAAGTCCTCATATACAGGTTCATGTATCTCAGTATTTGATGGTTTGATTGCTTCAACAAAGGCACAAAATAATAGAACAATAGTTTGGCTGTTTGTGTGTTAAAATTTGCTACCCTATAGCAATTGCTAGAAGCTGTATAAGCTTGTATTGAATATTTTTCCATTATTTCTTTAACTTTAAATCTGTAAATATGTACCTTCATTTTAGGATCAGCTACATATTCTATAAACTGTAAATGATTGCTTGCACTGTTCAACTTCTTGTTTGTATCTCTGAATGACATAATTTGCATGTCAAGAATTCTGATTAAAACTATCAAACACTGCAAGATTTATCACCAATATTCTTCTTCATGCCTAATTGTCTACTGGTTTATAGCACCATTTGTTTTTCCTCTAGATAAATGCATTTCAAACTCAGTTATATCTGATAGTTTTCTAAATGGTTAGTATTCCTCTCACTTGAAGAAAGAATTTTTCCAGTGTTCATCTAGTCTTTTGAACGTATTTCTTACAGGGATGATGCACTATTTTGTTTTGCTAAACAACTTACAGCAAAAACAAAAACAAAAAAATCATGTATTTTGATGTTGAAGTTTTCAATCATTATTGGTACACTTATTTGGAATTTACTAGCCTTCTATTGTTTTTTTAATCATTGAGAAAATCTTTTGATACAACCTGCTATGGTCCATGTTGTATTGGGACAGTTAGCAAGATCACTTAAGGTATAATACCATCTTTTGCAAGCTTTGCAGTACTGGAACTTTTCTTGGCATTCTTTTTCCTTTATATGATTTCTAGAAATACCTCCAATATGCGAAACTTCTATCCCAGTTCTTATATATTTGTTGTTGGAGCATCACATTCAGATTCTCCAGTGTTAGTTTCAACAAAAGTACAGCTATGTTCTTGCTCCTAATTTGCTTTCTATATACAAAAGTATTTCAGGAAGAAATTTCTGGTTTTGCTTACTCTATGGCTGAGCCCTTTCTGGAAGCATTCTGGTTAGGCCTGTGTCTGATGATAATATCTCACTTTCTCCCACCAGTTTTGGAGGCCTGGAAGAGGTTAATGAGCACTACACTTACTCATTTGACTTTCCTTTAAAAATAGTTCCTGATATTGATAGTAATCATAGTTTCTTTGAAGTAACTACAACAAGGATGAAAGCTATTTTTATGTGTCTCTGGGTCACAATAACTAGTTAAAGTTAAAAATCTCATGTCCATCATCAGTAAACACCAAACTGGCATAAAGAACAAATACACACAGCAAAATTAAGTGATGAAGTGAATATGAACTAGAAACACTGCATGAAAACAAAGTCTTCAGTAGTGTAAGAATCCACTTGTATCATTAGAAAAAGGAATTAAACTGTAAATTTTGACTTTGAAAATCAAATCAATGTATTGATAGAATATTGAATATATCTTGACTATGTTTTTGAAAAGTTTACAAATCTTTATTCCTGATTAAAAAACAAAAACACGTGAAACTTTTATATTAATTTCAGGAAAAAGAGAACAAAGAAGTATACTAAATTTAGGCAGTCCAAGGAAATTTCCAAAGATTTATCCAGATTTTATGTGCTTTAATATTTCCTCTCTTTATTTTCAAAAGTTTTTGTTAAAAATCATAATTTTCTAATTTTCAAAATCATTATTAAAAACAAAATCCTTGATAAACTATAAATATTTACTGAAACAAATGCTTTCTGGCAATAAAATCAAAATAAAATGCTTGCTTCTTTTTAGCATTGACCTCCACAGCCAGCATACCATTGATGCCTTTGATCTAATTATATATGTTTCAATTGATATTATGTTTTCTATTGTTTACTTTCTCTTGTTCTAAAAATATGTATTATTAATACAGGTTGATGGCTGTTAGATCGATTGTTTTTGAACTGGTTTCAGCAATGGCTGGAGCTGAATTTGTAAACATGTGAGTCTGAGTACAGGTCACTGATATATGTTTTTAAATTTTATTTATTTATTTATTTATTTTTCAATTTCAAGACTCATTTTAAATATTTTTTAGTACAATGCATACTCTGTATGTATGTGCATTGCTGTGAATATTTATGTTTTTGTTTCTGATGTTTGTGTTTGCCACACACATACTGATAAACACCAGTGATAGAATATGAATGCAAGAAAATGATTTTTGTTCTTACTTCTAGATTGGTAGCCTGTATAAAACATTTTGTTACAGTCTGTATTGAGCATTTTGTTATCAATGATTATATACATGAATAATAAGATGTTGTGAAAGTGTAGTTTCACTTGAATTTTTATTAGTTTATTGCATATGGCTTTCACTAACACTGTTTTAAGAAGTTTCCCTGTCTATATATCAATATCTATGAAGTATGTATTTTCACCAAGGTAAACTCTCCCTGAGAAAATATTTGTATATCTTCATTGCAAAGATGACATATCTCATACAAAATTAGTGCCTGGATAATAGTTTTGTATTTTTACCAGTGAAACCTTTTTCAAGGAAAAACATTTGCAAAGATATTATGAGATACTTGTAAGTTGTCATCTGTTCATAGTTATCAAATCTTTTAGCAATTAACTTAACTCTGTACAAAATGTTTTCAGTATATCTTCATCCTCAATCTCTTCTATTGATATCAGTAGGTAATAAAGAATGACAATATTGAGCTTTGTAAGAACTTTGTTGTATCATCCGTTCATTATAGCTGCTATATTTTTGGCATACTCAAACTTATCTGCAAATACAAAGTAAATGAGAACAAGCTATTTCAAGTTCTTTGGTTTCATACTTTTTGCCTTTTGGAGCTAATTTTTGACAGAGTAGTTGCTATGAGTAGTTATTTTGAACAAGTTGATATGACATTTTCTAAGTTACAGGAGAATAAAGCAAATACTTGCTCTAGCATATAAGAATGAAGTCAGGGTATTGCTGCAAGCCAGTATCTTTCCACAGAATGAATTCCTATATTATTACCCCCTGCTGCAGCAAAAATATCTCCCACATACACAAGATCATCCAATTCTAGTGTAGGCAAACTACATGAAGGTCTCACTAGTGATGGTAACATGAAAAAAAGCACCAGTACATGCTGCAAAGTGGTTGAAATTAGGAAGGTCATTCAGCTGTAGAAGCCATGCCAATGCAGTCCTCGGGCCTATCAATCTATCCAACCCATGCTAGCATGGAACATGAACATTGAATGATGATGATAAAGAGAAGTAGAATCAGTTGAATTGACTCTTATCTTTTCTTGAAAAATAAAAAGCCAAGTATTAGATTTAAACTCAAAATTAAAGAGACAAATTTGAACATCGCAAAGCATTTAGTCCATTGACCTTCACAAGGAGAATATTAACATTTGTTTAAAATGTATTTTAGACCTAATGTAGTTAAAATTGATGCTAGATTTAAATAGAATTTTACCATCACAAGTGTATCTTCACAAATGTCTATCAATGCAACTTTTCCCACAACTTATATATGAATACTTTCAATGTAATACTTAGTGTAAGGAAAGTAAAAACTTCATGATGTTTTATTTCAGCTGATGATTATATCATTCACATGAACTTGAAGGATGTGATAATTTTCTACTATTGTATAATGAAAAGGATTGTACATGTTATATTTGTATAATTTAAATATGACTTCGGAATCTCCTGCAACTTTCCTGGATGGTCTCCTTGCTTAAATTGGTGAATGCTGCCATAATCCTTGCCTTCAGTTCATTTTTGGTGTTACAAGGAGTTTTGTTGGTCTCTCACTCAACTGTGCCCCACACATAATAATCAAGGGGGTTGCAGTCTGGGGAGTTAGGTAGCCAGATGTTAGGGGTGATGTGGTCACAGAAATTGTCTGCTTGTGTGACCCGGTGCAGAGTCCTGTTGCCAGACATAGGGTCTTCCAGCAGCGACCCTCTTGACCCAGGGCAGCACTACTTCCTCCAGGAACTTGATGTAGGCTTCTGTATTGAGTCTGTGGCCATGTGGGAAGATTAATGCAGGCATAATGTTGCCATCACTAGTGATCACTCTAAACACTATAATGTTTACTGGATGTTTGATTTTTATCACTCTCGGTACATGCCCTCAGATTGACACCTAAACACTCTGAAATGTTTGTATTGGAGCTTCCGGTGCAAATGCCAAGCAGTACAGCATGTTGTTTCTAAATTTCTGGCAGAGTGAACTGCATCATGGTGCTGTTTTTCTTACAGACAGTGCCCAACTGACCCTACTATACTGTGTAGTTGACAAAATCAAAAACAAACAATGTGCATGTGCTTAATTAAAAATATGAAATGGTGACAGTTTATCCATCGTACCCTGTATATATATATATATGTGTGTGTGTGTGTGTGTGTGTGTGTGTGTGTGTGTGTGTGTATGTGTATATATATATATATATATATATATATCAAATGTAAATTGAAAACAGAACACAAAGGATATTGCGGTATACGTGTTTCAACCTTTACACACATACATGTACATGTCTTTTATAGCCATGCCCCTCCTCCCCAATGCACATATACAGTTTCTCTCAAAACTTCACAACAACCCATCTTTCTAAAACCTATGATCACCACCCACTGCAGGCCCCACCACTCCCCTGTACATGCCCATCTATACACTTTTCATTCCCTCACATATCTACCATACCCCCTCCTCCATTCACTGTAATATTTCTTACCATCACTTGCTACATCCACCTCTTCCCTATCTTTAAACATCTCCCCTCACAATCTTATGAAACATCCCTGTCTGTTCACTTTGTACCACTTATAATTCTCCCCACTGTTCCCTGTGGTATGTCCTGATGCATCTCCAACACCATCTATTTCTCTCTCTCTCTCTCTCTCTCTCTCTCCCTTCTCATTCTGACTGTCTCTCTCTCTCTCTCTCTCTCCTCTCATTTCCTACTGGCATAACTATGTATCTCCTCTGTAGTAAGACACTTATCTCCAACCCTCTCTTATACTTTACCTCTCACCTGGGCCAAAACCATTTCCTTTGGTACCTTTCCTAGTCCTAAGCAAGAGATCATTGTCTTGTAAGTTACTTGGCAACCCCACTGTGTTAGTGTCATGTAAAAAGTTCCAGTGCTGGTACCACATAAAAAGCATCCAGTACACTCTATAAAGTGGTTAGCATTAGGAAGCACATGCAACTGTAAAAAGCGTGCCAAAGCAGGCTGGAGACTGGTGAAGTTTGCCAGCTTTCCAGATCCTGTCAAACCATCCATCTCATACCAATATGGAAAACAGGCATTAAATTATGATGATAATGATTATATATGTGCATATATATACATGTATGTGTGCATGAGTGTGTGTATCTATATCTTTATATTTATGTATATATAGGCATGGGGTAGTTAACTCCCCTGTCATACATAGACTTGTGCTATGTTTATGACTGTAAAGGTCTTTAACTCTTATTTCTGGCGATGCAGGTGCTACAATGCACCCCCAGTAACTATTAGTAACAATTGAATTTTTCCTTTTTGGTTTTATATTGCATCTAACCACCTTTATTTTATACTAGCAGTATAACCCAAACTTGTCCGGCTGTGACTTATTACGCCATCTACGATAAGTCTTGCTAGATGAAAATCAACTAAAAAAGAAAGCCTTACAACGAAAAAACCCTTATGATGTAAATACGTTCATAATTCAAAAAACGATGAAATTAATAGGGAAAGTCTGAAGGCTGTTTTGCGTAACATTATTAAGCATACGTAAATTCCATCCGTCTAACTGGCTATAGAAATGCTTGTGCAAAACAACTTTTTGCGCTGCCCTGATTATACATAGCAGGGTAATCCCTTTTCGCAGGAGCTAGGATGGCAATTTGTGATGAAGCAATTGCTGGCGATCTGTTGCTACACAGTTTTGCCAGAATTCTATCAGATTG
>NC_068983.1:87458600-87460231 GCF_001194135.2 Octopus bimaculoides
GTGGGAGGAGGAGAAGTTGAGATAGGAGTGTGAGTCTGTGTGTTTGTAGTGGATGGAGGTGCTAAGGGCGGAGTGGAGGATGCTGACCGAAATGTCGAGAAAGGGGACAGAGGTGTCAGAGACAGTACAGGAGAAGTGGAGGGCAGGATGGAAAGACTGAACGAAAGAGAGGAACGAGTCAGGATGTTCGCGGGAGAGTGAGGTGGCACCGATACAGTCGTCGATATACCGACCGTATAGTTCGGGAGTAGGACCAGTGAAACTGGAGAATATTTGGGCCTCAACATAACCAACGAAGAGAGGTTATGTTAGCCTCATGAAGGGATGGTGTCATCCAAGGAAATACTAGTTCAATGTCTAATATTTTGGGGGAAATTGGTTTCCTTGAAATAATAGGTTTGTATATAAACTAGTTTAGAAGAAGAAATAATATTGAATTTGAAATTAAGTGGGATATCATTGCTTCTGCACTGGCTTATAAAGTCAACAACAAAAAACACCATCTTTATATCACAGAAGCTTTCTTTATCATTACATCTAAGAATATTCAACTTAAGAAATGAGAAAGCTATTTCTTGTGTTCATGCAGGAAAATATGTAGTTTCTGAATTTAAATAATCGACTTATTATCACTCTCACTAGAATATTTGTATAATCCCTTTTAACTCCTTAGCTCCACTAATATAAATTACCTCCCCCAACTCTTACTATCCTACTGATAATATTAATATCTACCTCCATTACATGTAAATTTAACATTATTCTATACCCATTACCTCAACTATATAACATCCTGTACACATCATTAGTAACATCCTACCAACTTTTGAGCATACGCACTTGGTAACATCAATATCTATTTGACTATTATTCACACTCTTACCTTGCATTAATAACATTCACATACTTTCCTTGTACATGCACACATATACTCACATAGAGTTGAAATTTGGGGTTATTCAGAAGAGTATTAAGAATATTCTTAATAATCTTCTGAATAACCCTAAATTTTAACTTTATACAATATGGCAATATCATTTAACATATTTAACTCTAGTACCCCATGATAAAATTTTCCACTGTATCATTATCAATGGTCTACTAGTGGCTTGCTCCTTTAATTGTCAGCTAACATCTTGATTTAAGATTTCCTTTACTAAATCCCATTATATTGCTTCAAATTAATCTTGATTGTTTTATGACCATACCCACTATGATTTCTGTTGACTCCCTCAACCCCCTTCCAAACAGACAATGCTCCTTGGTCTTTGGCCTTAGATTTTGATATACAAAGATTTGATAAACAAGACCATAAATTAAAACTGACCCCCAGAAAACAGTGACAAGCTATATCTCTAACAAGTCTTTCTTCTTGATATCTTAGTAGCTTCTAAGCTGAAGTGAAGACACCATGTTCTTTGTCTATCTCCTTACTTTCTTGGAGGTTTTAGGTAAAATTATACTAATGTGTTCATCTGTTTTAATTTAATTCTATGTATTTATGCAGCTGTGGATTGCTCTGCATTTAAATTGATGTAATGATTGCATTGTTCAATTAAATGGAGTTGCTTGAAACAATGGTACTGCATTACCTCTGGATATCCTTGTTGCTTATTTTGATTTTATATATA
>NC_068983.1:87460373-87476081 GCF_001194135.2 Octopus bimaculoides
CACACATACATACATATATATTTATATATATCTATGTGTGCATATATATGTGTATACGTATGTGTATGTATATGTATGTCAACGTGAATACAAATTAATGTATTTGTGGATATGTACGTATGTGCATAAGTGTACATATACATATGTGAGATGATATGTGTATGTGTAAAATGTATGTAAATAAATATGAATGTCTGTATGTGTGTGTGTGTGTGTGTGTGTGTGTGTGTGTATATATATATAGCAATAAGAAAATGGAGAGGAATAGGTGGTATTCATCAACTTGCAGACGTATTGTGTCAATTTACTTGTTCATTTGTTTACTAAAAGGACAATAATAACAATATACAAACACATGTGACATATTATGTCATATCAGTAATTAAAAAAGGACATATAGTGACAGAAAATGGAATAATGACTTACAGCTGTTTCAGTCTATGTACCAAGGAACATGTCTGTATGGAAATGTTTATGCATACATATGTGTATGTATGTATGTATGTATGTATGTATGTATGGGTGGGTATATATATGTATCCTCCTCATGTATAATAACAATAATTGACTCATTTGTGTGGATGTATGTACATTTAAATGTACATATATGTATTTATGTATATCTATGTATATATTAAAGTATGCATATATATGTGAGTTTTTATGGTTTTTATATTTTTATATTTGGATATTTTGAATTAACCTTATGAACTTTATAAAATCTCTGAAGAGGCCTAGAGAATCATCCATGTAACTATTTCATCTATTAATTACTTCAGCCTACTGGAGTTATATAGATAGAATGAGGCATGTCATCTCTACACTGAAACAACTGTAAGTCATTATCCCATTTTCTGTCACTATATGTCCTTTTTTAATTATTGATATGACATAATATATCACATGTGTTTGTATATTGTTATTATTGTCCTTTTAGTAAACAAATGAACAAGTAAATTGACACAATACAATGTCTGCAAGTTGATGAATACCACCTATTCTCCTCCATTTTCTTATTGCTATATAAATTAATGGTAAGATATCTTTTTACCCGCACCCAGTTATTGCACTTGGTAATACAAGGAAAAAACATTAGTGTAATAATAAGTGGGTATTCTTCCAGCAGTATATTGTTTAGATATATTATCCCTTCGTGGGTTGGATTCACAACCCCTAACTTTCTTGGATATGGATATATATATATATATATATATATATGGACATACAGATGAATGTATGAATGTGTGTAGGTATGTATGTGTGTAGATATGTATGTGTGTAATTATACAAACTTTCTCAACTTTATATATAAATTACAAATGTACTTTATTCCCTTACCTTATTTGTATTGTACTTTATATCGTAATTTACTACATAATTTCTATTTATTCTTTCATTTATTACTCTAATTCTATTTACCTACTCTATCTTACCTCCAACCAACCTGCAGACCCCTCACCCAAACACGTATAAATATAAATAATAAACAGTTTCACTCTTCTGTGATGAATCTACAAACAAACATACAAAACATCTAAGGGTATATTTTTTCCCTCTGAAGAGATTATACTCAGAAATATGAATTTAATATTTAATTAATTTCACTGAGTATAATCGAAACAGCTGTAAGGGATAATGATCAATTTGTTGCTGATAATAAACTCTTATTAACTTCAAAATCTCCATTTTCTTCTTCTTCCAATGTGTGTGTGTGCATGTGTATGTATATATATATATGTATATATATCATCGTCATCATTTAATGTTTGTTGTCCATGCTGGCACGGGTTGGACAGTTTGACTGGGCTGGTACACTGGAAGGCTGTACCAGACTCCAGTCTGATTTGGCATGGTTTTCTACTGCTGGATGCCCTTCGTAATGCCAACCACTCCGAGTGTGTAATGAGTGCTTTTACATGCCACTGGCACGGGTGCCATTTGTGTGACACCACGGTGCATTTATGTACCACTGGTGCCAATTTGCATGACACTGGTATCTGCCACAACTGCGATTTTGCTTGGCTTGATACGTCTTCTTCTCAAGCATGACATAATGCCAAAGGCCTTGGTCATTGCCTCTGTGAGGCCCTACACTCGAAAGGAACTCAGCCATTTTGCTTCCATGAGGCCCAATCCTCTAAAGGAACTAAGCCACCTTGCCTCTGTGAAGCCCAACACTCAAAAGGAACTCAGCCACTTTGCCTCTGTGAAACCCAATGCTCAAGAGTATCTCAGCCACTTTGCCTCCGTGAGGCCCTATTTTCAAAAGATGTTCTTTACATACCACCAGAATGGGTGCACTTGGCTTGATATAGCTTCTCACACACAGCACATCGCCAAAGGTCTCAGTCACTAGTCATTGCCTCTGTGAGGCTTGAAGTTCAAAGATCATGCTTCACCACCTCGTCCCATGTCTTCCTGGGCCTACTCTACCACAGTTCGCACCACAGTTAGAGATTGACACTTCTTTACACAGCTGTCCTTGTCCATACACATCACGTGACCATACCAACACAGTCATCTCTCTTGCACACCACTTCTGATTCCTCTTATGCCTAACTTTTCTCTCAAGATGCTTACCCTCTGCCGAACATACACACTGACATTGCACATCCAGCGAAGCATAGTGGCTTCATTTCTTTCAACCCTACACATGTCCTCGGCTATTATAGCCAATGTTTCACTGTCATGTAGCATAGCTGTTTGCACACAGGCATCAAACAATCTGCCTTTCACTCTGAGAGAGAGATCCTTTGTTGCTAGCAGGTGTAGGAGCTTTCTGAATTTTGCCCATCCTAATCTTATTCTTACAGTTATGCTCTTGGAGCATCCACCTCCACTACTAACTCAGTCACCTAGATAACAGAAGCTGTCTACTACCTCTAGCTTGCCCACCCCCCTGGCAGTTGATGGAGTCTATTTTCTGCACATTTTCAGCATTTATTATGCCCGTGCACCTTCCATATGATTATCTATGTGTGTATGTATATGTGTGTATATATTTATATATATACATGTGTATATACACATATATGTAAATATAGGTATATATATGTGTGTTTATATGTGTGCATCTTTCTATCCTATCTATCTATCTCTGTCTGTCTGTGTGTTTGTGTATGTATGTAGTTTTGTAGGCACAGTTTCATGCATTACAAGATCATGTTTTGTATTTTGTATATTATTAGGACTTGTTAAATACATTGCCTCAATAATTTTCATGAAATAGTTAGTCATCTGCCTCTAGCTTTGTTAGATTCTATTGTTTATGCCCTTCAACTTTGGTAATTTGACAGAAATTGCTTTTTCGTGTGTGTTGTAGTCACTATACATGCACACACATCCTCACAACTCACAGACACACACATGTGCATTTACATTCACATTTATACACTTAAATATGCATATTTTGACAGGCTTTCAATTATACACATATCCTGCGTGCCTCATTTACTCGCATATTTTCTCATATTTAAAAACATCCTATATACATATACAATGTAATATTGGAGCTTGTAATTGGGTAGCGGTTTTTTTAGAAATACTTGTCAAAGTTCCTTTGAATCATATCCTACTAGTATATATAAAAAAGGCAGGCCACATTATTGTCATCCACATTAATGTATAGTCTGAAGAAAACTGTTAGTGTCACTTGGAGTCCATTTTGATCAAATGTTTGCTTCTCATCATACTTTAGTTATCATACAGTAGTTTATGATCCCAATTTATAACTCTAACTAGAGAGTAATTCATGACCTCAGTTATTATACAACAGTTTGTGGTTTCAGTTATGATATAACTATGCTTCTAGTTTTCACATAATAATTCATAACCTTGGTTTTCACTCAACAATTTATCCTCCTCAGTTTTCACATTAATTCATGCACCCAGTAGTCATAGCACTATTTATGATCCCTTTCATAGTCAAATATATGTATCAATTTTTTAAAAAATTAAAGTTTCATTTTTACAGAAAGCAGATTGATCAGAGAGAAAAATAAAATATTTTTCCAAAAGATAAAGGTGGGATACCTGATACTTTCCTTTTTAAATATGCCCATCCCTTATGTAAATTATCTTCAATGGTATCATTTTTTACTATGATTTTCAATATTTTAAACTTTTATTTATAATAACATATCTTTGTTGAACACTAGCCTAGCCCATTGAAGTATGGCCTATTAAATTTCTCCATTTCTCTTCAGACCATCTTAAGTAGTTTTGAATTTTAGTCAATCAAAACAAATACAAGTTACAGTATTTCTTGGAAAATACAATGCTTGTGACATAGACTTCATGCTTTCCATATCACATATTCCATTTGAGAAGTAAGGGATTCATGAAGGGATTCTCTTTTATTAAATACAGCCATACAGATTTATATTTGTATAATTAAAGGATTAGGAATACTCCGTTTTATTTCCAGTACATTTTATGAATCCTTTACAAGTAAATCTTGGCTGGATATCTTAGAACATCAAGTTACTGAACTAGGTTGTTACAGTACAGTATCTAGTTTCACAATCTACTGGCATACTGTTTCAGCATCTCATCCTCCTTTGGCTCACTGGATTATTGATTAGAAACAAAACCAATTCCTATAATGCAGGAAGAATAGTATTTATTAGATAAATAAATCCAAAAGTAGCTTATTTTATTGACAAGAGTTAGACAAATTGCAAAGTTAGCATTGGAAGAATTTGAATGTAGAATACTGAAGTACTTAACTTGACACCATACAGAATTTGGATTATTCCTTTAAATAGGTTTAAGGCTGTTGTCATACAAGAGAAAAGAACTGAAGAGCTTTATTGTACATGATTTTCCAAGGACATTAGTAGTGTAAGGTGAAATCATTTTGTGTCACTCAAGAATATAAACTCAGCCATGGACTTGAAGGGGAGCTCACTTTCTTACATGATGGCCATTATGCTATTAGATATATTAATAGTATAACAGAAACATTGCTTACAAGAATATGAATAAAATCCCTTCACAAACTTAATATTGCATATTAACACAGTGAAGACATTCCTGATTTTCTCACATTGTTAACAACAGCTAACTCAACAAAATATATTGTATACATCTAACTAGTTACAAGCTTACTGATATTAATTATATGAATCCTTGGCTGTTCAGTATGGATTCCAGGGTAGAGCACTTCAAATAATGAGATTTTTGGATTGGCATCAATGCCCAGTTTTGTTAGCAAGGTGATTGAAAAAATTGTCTAATTAGTATCATATTGGTACTTAATTTATTCATTGTATGCAAGATAAAAAAATGACCAGAATATGAGATGAATTTAGTAAGGTATCAACAAAATGGATAACATAAAGTGCTTGGTCTGATTTGTCACCAAATTTAGCAAATCCATTTTAAATCATCAAAATTGGAATTAAATAAAAGTTACATAATGAGCTATAACATTCTTCAATTGGTTTTAAGAGAATCAAAATCTATCACTCATTATGTCTTCATATTATGGCATGCAAAGACTCAGTCTTTGATGTTGTAAACAATGGTATTAATAATTATCTTTCTCTTCTATTCTTTGAGTTCTTAAGATTCCTCACATGTAATGGTTGGATCCAATCAACTTTGGATCCTGATATACAATTAAATCTGAAATTTTGAGGTGAGTTATTGCTCAAGTAAGTTTTCATTGGTTACCCCAATGGCTTATACATACTATCTCTGCCAAATTCAATAGACCTTTACATTCCTCTGAAAAGTTGTCAAAATTTATATATTATTCTTCCAAACAGCTGTCTAAAAATTGATGTTTTTATGCTGTGTCCTGTTATGTCTTGTAAACTTAGCAGTATGTCAAATAGAATTCAATAAAATAAGTAACAGATTGATATAAGTATTGGGGTTGATTGACTAAGAACCCTTCAGTCCTTTAAATGTATCTATTAAAAGAATATTAACCTCATCTGCCACCTTGATCTCTGGTGATTTCCAGTTCCCTTATTCCTACATGTGTATACATCCTAAGGTTATATTTCAACTCTGAAACTTTACTCTTCACACTTTGTTTCAAAATACTCATTACTATGCTCCATATACCAACAAGGGAGCCACTACTTGGTAGCTAGACATGTAAGAAATAGTAGCTAAATATTACTCAGATAACACATTACCATTTAAAATGAAGACATTAGATAATGTAGTATAGATATATAAAAAGATGGGATGGTTATGGCTGAAATGCCTTTGGCCAGAGATAGGTCTGTACAGTCATTGTTGACATAGAACTAAACAACAACCATACCACAATTCTTATAGGGTACATAAATATAAGTGAAATATTTTCAGTGAGAAAATACAGTAAATAAATAAAGTTCTCATGAGTAATTAAACTTAATCAAAGGTTAACAAACATAATCTTATAAAGAACAGGATAACTTACTGAATATATGAACAGAAGAACATATCCATTTCTAGCAGCCTGATTATATGATCTGATCACAAAAATAATGGTGTGATCAGGGAAGTATCAAAGTTAGAAATAGCAGAATATATATGGTGTAAAAACATAAATCACTTTATGATCTAGAATTAAGTTTGCTTTAAAGACAAAGAAATACCATAGAATAGGGAGCTTAACACATTACATTATTAAAATCAGTTAAAATATTTCAAAGAGCAATGATTATTTCATGTAGTAGTTTCTTGGTGATTAAAAGCATTGAACCTTTGCATTAGAAATGAAGGCTCTGAAATAAAATTTAATTTTAAGATATACCTAGGGTTACATGTATATCATCATACATTGATACTATGTGAGGTATCTATTGAAAGGCCTCTGATATTAAATAGTATTCATCACGTAAACTACTGGATTTGACCTGTATATAAACAGATTGGCTACTTGTTTTTTTTTTTGCTATTGGTCAAGTGACGTAGACACCTCTGATGAGACTTCCAAGAGGGTTGAAAATTGATTCTGTTCATCCTTTTCTCAGTCTACAGAGAAACTGTTAAATTCAACATATTTGTATGTCTATGAGGTGAGTTTAAATGTAGATGAAAGTAGGAACTAGAAATTATGGAAGAGACCAATTGTAGTGCAATGCAGAGCATAAAAGATGAGGTAAATAGTGCAGAAATTTTAAAATATAATGACAGTTATTTGGAGGACCCTTTATTTGTTTTGACAATTTTTCCCCTTCTGATACTTCTTTGAAATAAATAGAATTTGGCAGGATGTGAACTGAGAGTTGAACGGAAAAAAAAAAATGTCTGATTGAGTCATTAGGTCACTAGTGAAGGCTTTGTCTTCATGCAATGTGTTTAGAGCAAGTCAACCTTTCCCTTCAAATTAAACTTATCCTCCAAGAACATATGAACTCAGTACCATCAGCCAGCAAAAACTTTTATCATTTACATAGTGCTTCTGCTACTTAAAGAAGTGAACTACCATGGTAGCTGTTTAGAGCTTGATGGATTGAATCACTGATAGTAAATTGTTTTTGCCAGAAGTACAGTGCAGTGTTGGCAATGAAATATATATGGTCAGCTTTAGAGCTATTAGTGACTCAACCAGCTGCAATTCTCAAGGACAGAAAACAAACCACCGATCATCAGTAATACAGCTGAGCCTACCATCCTACAACTGATCCACTATATATTATTGTGTTATAATGTACATATTTTTATGTATCATACCATATATGTCATTTATATGTTATTTAATTGCAATTTCTCAAATTGTTCATGTTGAGATAATATCTGTAAATCTTATATACATTTCAGATCTTATATACATTTTCTTTTCTTTTTGTTTAATAAAGGTTTGTTTGTTGGTACTTTAATCAACCAAATTGGAGGACCTGGTGTGATTATTATTGGAGGATTTTTCCAAGGATTAATGCTGTTTGTCTCCGCATTTGCTAATAGCGCTTTCTTTTTGTTTGTTTCTATTGGTGTTTGTTTTGGTAAGTATAATATCAAATAATAATGATTTATAACATTGGTACAAGACCATGAATAATGTTTGGAGGGTGGGGCAGGTGAGGCTATAGTCATTCTAAATACCTCTCCCATCACTTGACAATATTTATTTTATTAAATATTAAAGGGTGAAAGACAGAATTTGAACCTCAGATGTAAAGGAATTTAATACTATATAGCCCTTTTTATTCAATGCTCAACAACCTCTGAAAATGATGGTATTCATGATATCAGATAAGAAGAGTATTAACTCTTTATATTTGCAAATATTTTATCAAAATGCTTTGCAGTGTACTTCAATTTCCCAGGTATTAAAGGGGTCACAGATGTCTTCCTTTGAATAAGATGCCAATCGATAAGAAATACTGAAATTACAAACCTATGTGTGGAGTCCCTATGTGGTCTCTTGATCTGCTAGAAATCACAGCAAATTCCCCCAGAAACATTCTGATATACAGAATGACAGAATGGTCATAACTGGACTGCTTTTTATTGTAGGTCTACTGATTTTGGGCCGACTTAGTTCATAAAGAAAACAAATATTGAGCTCAGTAATGCAAGGTGGTCAATTAGACAGTCTTTATGATACTTAGGCTGATGGGTTGACTGTAACACCTTACTATATCTATTTACAGTTAGTTATGCTGGACCATTGGCAGTTGAGTGTCTTTGACAGGGACACATAAAGTATCAAGTCACAAACAAACCACTAATTTTTTTCAGCTAGTATGCTGAACTAGAGATATACACCATAACAATATTCTTAGGTAGCATGCTGACTGTTTATTCTGTGAATAACAATACTATTTTAGCAACTATAGCAACCTGTACTGCAGATAGTTCCAGTATATATTGGTAACTTAGCTAATATTAGAAAAAAAGATGAACATGTTCTAACTGAGAAGATTATGAACATCCAGTAATTATAAAAAGCAGAAAAGCAGTACAAAGAATAAGAGTATGTCTGTGTGTAGCCTAGATTACTCTTCCTTTCTAATTGTGTAACCTGACCTACTGTGCAGTGTGCCAAGTACCAGATACAAAAGGATACTTGTTAGGGTTATCAGAAATGCAAAACTCAAACAGATCAATGCTGATCTCTTTTACCATTGCTGTTGATATCATATGTGAAGATCTTCCCAAAGTGTGCCTATTAATACTAAGCATACAGCTAAGTGGATTATAGATACACAATAACATATGCAATACATTGTGATGTATTAACTCACATGCTGCCCTCCTTGAAATTTTTAGGGCCCCATCAATTCCAAACTGGACTTACTGTGTGTTTGTTCACCATCTCAAGTAATTTCTTATAACTTCAGTAAACAACAACCATGACACTAATATATATTTTTGTTTTTACTTTTAGGGATTGGATGTTCTCTTGTGTATGTAACCATTTTTGTAGTTGTTGGAATTTATTTTGGTGGCAGGGCAACAATTTTCCTCGCAATTCTGTCAACAGCTGGACCAATTGGAGGAGTTATATTTCCACTTATTATTCCATATATTATCAGAGTTTATACTTGGAATAGCTGCCTTTTCATCTTGTCTGGAATCACCTTCAACATTTGCCCACTAGGGCTATATATTTTGTTTTGTCAGAATCAAGCTAATAAAGCAAACCAGCAATACATTATTCAGATTCCTATTAAGCTGAAAACCAGAAAAAAGCTATTGGATGTAAGTGTATTCAAGAATGTCATGTTTAACCTTTTTTTGCTCCCACTTTGCCTGAGCTGTGGTTATATGAATTTTGCAATGAGTATTTATGCTAGCTATATGGATAACAAAGGCTTCAGTCTGATAGAAACCACTCAACTTTTCTCCATCTTGTGTTCTGCATCAATTGTTATCAGGTTAGTTAAACTTGTTTTATACCCTATAAAATAATTTTCTTCCCATTATAGTGTTTATGATACTTGTTTATGTGAAAATTTGTTTCCTGCAATAAATCTGAGGCATAATCTTATCACAAACTTTTGAAAGCATTAGTCAGATTATGTAAAAAAGTAACCAACTTGTTGATGAGATCCTGTATATTTATAATATCACTGTATAAGCATTTAATTTTTATTTTACTTTTTTTCATAATTTTTTCAACAAATTGTGTTGTTTTTCGTCTTGGATAAATATATGAGCTGTTTGGAAATAAATGTATTGAAAAATATGAGAAACTAATTATTATTTATATACTAATTTTTAAATGTATAGGAGCTTCTGACAAGAAAAATTTATATTTCAAACTAATAAAATGCCAACTCTTAGTTAGGAAAGAAACAACCCAAACAATATAATAACAGCAGCACTAAAGAGTAATGGTCACACAAAGACCACAGCTCAGATAGAGTGAAAGAAACAAGAATTCATTTGCTTCTGTGCTCTCATCAGACCTCAGATTAGCCATCTTTGAAAACAAACACAAAAAAGGTGACAAGAATGGAGACACTGATGTGAGTGAGAGATGTTTCCCTACTCCTACAGACCCAGACCCCATAAAGGAACAAAGATGAAACCATGAGTGAGAGGTCTGCCTGGGAAGGAGACACCAGTACTAATGGCCCTATCACCACCGAGGAGACAAGAAAGCTAAAAGAGGAAAGGAAAAAAGGAAGGCAAAAGCCTCTGAAAGCAAACAAGAACAGAAAGATGATGAATAAAAAGGAAGAGAAAGAAAAACAAAAAACAATTCCCAAGAAAAATATCAAGGAAAGAAATTGCCCATGCAGGAAGGTACTATTAGTTAAAAAGAAAACTTTTGGGCAAAAAAGACCCTGGACAATAGAAATGATATAAGAGAGAACACACCTGAGTGCCTAAGTTCTACCTGCACGATGCCTGCTGGCATGAAGGTAACAGTGCAAACTGCCATTTCACACACCCAAAACCATACCACAGCTGCATGAGACAGGATGAAAGCTTCCCTCTAAAGGGACCAAAGGATAAACAAAGACTCCAAACGGGTCAAAAAGATCATGCACCACTTTCACCAAAATAAGAATGTGGAGATGTAGTGCACACTACTTCCAATAGCCCTATCCAGATACAGTCATAAGGGCTGCTTCTGAGCATTCTTTTTTTGTGCATAGTGCAAAAGATTGTGCAGCCACTGACCTGGTTACATTAATTTCAGCAAAGAAGTTATCCTCACCAACATACAAGACCATCACAGCCAACAGGTACAGAGTGGCCACCACTGGCATCAGCACAGATGTCATATTGATTCTCTTACTAAATATTAGAGGGCTATTACATGCAAGCAAGCTTTATACATAGCACTCACTCAAATGCATCTAAGACTCAATACCATTGATGCAGAAATACACATACCAAGTATGTTATATTGTGAACTGACAGAAAAGACAGAAGTCATGCTCATGTGGCAATGTGCATCCGTGAAGACCTCATGCCCCAGGTCCTCTTGTCATACTCAAACTTAGTGTGTGACACACTAATTATACATATAAGACAACTCGATATAGTTATATGTGCTATTTATCACCCATCAGATGCTCCAAATCACCTGGGTGTATTGAAGATTACCTTGCAAAAATAGAAGTTTTAACCAAATGAGAACAACATTTCAGTGTGCTTCTCATGTAGAATTGTCTGAGGGCCTTTTCCACTCAGAAATGATGCAGTGCAAACAAAGACAGGTGGAATCCCTACTCAACCTTGCCAGCACATTATGTATGGATCATGTAGTACTCCAGCCAAGCAGGGCAAACAATATACTTGATTTCTGCTTCACAAGCAATATAGATCTCATCCATAATGGGTAAGTGACACTGATGCTAGTTTCAGATCATAATATAATAGAGCTGACCATGTATGGTCCAAAGGAATCCACAGACATGCAGCCTATGACAAGCACCCAAAATCTGTCTATTCTGAACTTCTATAAAGTAGACTGGAAATTAATTGAGAAAGAGCTCTTCAGACAGGATAGGTCTCAATGTCTCTCCACAGCTTGTCCCAGAGAGAAAGACTACTGCAAATAAGAATGAAATTCCTCAGGAGAGTAAAGTTTTTTGAGACAGTATACAAAGATTGCTAACTGCCTACATAGAGAACTCAATGGTGGTGAAAAATCTTACCTGATAACAACACTGCTGGAGACTGAGAAAAATATAAAATGCTCCCATGACAAAGAGAGAGCAGACAAAGAAGTCTGGGTTATGGAAAATATAAAATCAAACCCTAAAGCCTTCTTTAAGTTTTCCAAAGAAACTGCCTCAATGCTTTTCAGGGTGGGGCTACTTCTCCAAAAATATGGCCCCCTTATAAAAATTGCAATGAAAACAAGTGAAACACTGGGCAAATAATTCAGAAGTATTTTCACCCTCCCTTATGGCACATGCAAGTCAGCAAACATGTAGAGTTCTTTACCACTACAGATATCAAAAAAGGAGGTAGTAACAATTGGTTACATTGATATAAAAGATGTAACATTGGCCATAGACAGAATAGACCTGAACTCAACTGCTGGCCCTGATGTTTTCCCAGCAATCCTTCTAAAATTGTGTAAACAAACCCTGGTGAAAGCACTGCAGTCTCTCTTCCAGATTTTCCTTTGCGAGTTGCAAACTTCCAGGCAAGTTGAGGGAAGGAATAACATACTATATTCATAAAGAAGGTAGCAGAGTAGATGCCAAAAACTGTAGGCCTATCACTCTAACCTTGCATTTCAACAAAGTTATGGAACATAGTCTGAAGGAACCTAATCACATTTCTTGAAGAAAATTACTAGCTGACTGACACCCAGCATGGTTTCCGACCAAGAAGAAACTGATAGACACAGCTCTTACAACACAATGGGTGTTGAAACAGCTGCTTAACCACTCAAATGTGAATGTAATATATCTTGACTTTGTGAAGGCCTAAAGTTGATCATAGAATAATATGTCATGAATTGTGTGATTTCAGCATAGTTGGAAAATAATGAGTGGTGGCCCATGATGCACTGTCTTGGGGGGCCTCTGTTATTCTTAGTTGCCCTCCTAGACATGCTCTCACCCACAGAGGACCACCATCATGAGCTATGCAGATGACACAAACGTTTCACAGGTAATATAAGACTAAAGATAGCATGCACCTGCAACAAGAGTTAAATGCAATATACAAGTGGGCTGATGACAATAATCTGCAGTTTAATACTGGAAAGTTCCAAGCCCTTTGCTTTCAGCTGACAAAGTTAAATGCAATGCAGACAAAATACACTGGACCTGGAGAGATCGCAGTTCCAGAATCACAATCAGTGTGTAACCTGGGCATTGACATGAGTTGTGATGCATATTACTAAGTTGGCAATGAAATACAGGCAGCTGACCATATGGATTCTTAAAGCTTTCAGAGCAGGAAACCATAATGGCTCTCTGGAAACATTGACTATTGCTTCCGACTATGGTCACCATACAGTGTGAAATAATAGCAGAACTCAAAGCAGTCCAGTGAAGCTACATAAAAATAATCTCAATGCAGCAAATTAGCTACTGGTAAAGACTCAAGAAGTTAAGACTTTACTCTTTGGAATGAAGGAGAGAAAGATATACTGTAATATACTTCTGGAAGATCCTAGGACTTGTCCCAAACTTTAGCATTGAAAGTTATACAAACACCAGAACAGGGTGCCATTGCATAGTGCCTAAAATTTCACCCCTGTTGTCAAAGTACAGGCCTGGATACAGCAAAAGATTGGAGTTCACAAGAGCTCACAGATCTTCAATATCCTTTTGAAGGAGCTTAGAAACCTACATGGTGTGGATGTATGTTTTCAAAACTAAACTGGATCTCCTGCTGTCAAGAGTCCCAGATGAGCCAACTTCATGACAGGAAGCAGAAATGAGAGCAGCAGCATCAAACTTCCTCATTCACCAAATGCTCACTATTAAAGGAGGATTAATGAAAATGTAGTAACATTAGTTGGTGGTGCTGCTGCATAACCACAGCCCTTGAGCTGAAACTAGTGAAAGCTATATGATTTGTTATATTTATGAATTTGTTTTGCAAGATTCCTGATATGAAATTGTGTGTTGAAACAGATATTGTTATATTTCGGGATAGTCATTTTTTTTTCTTTTTTTCCTTGCCAAATAAACACACTCACTATATATTCATTCTTCACTCATTTATTATTGTTCTTATTTCATTTCAAGTCCATTGTCTGGAAATCTTTCGTCATACATCTGTGGTTTCTCCAGTGACTCTTCCATGTCAGGACAGGAGAAAACATGTGAGATGGAAGAGTTGCTGAAGAGGTCACAGATGTGTGATGAAAGATTTCCAGACAATGGACTTGAGATGAAAAAATAATAGTAAACAAGTGAAGAATGAATATATAGTGCATGTGTTTATTTGGTAAGAGAAAAAAAAGATAACCATCCTGAAATATAACAATATATGATTTGATAAAGCACATAATGTTTGCCATTAACTGTTGACTAGGTACATAAGAATATAAAACTATTGTCATTGTTTATTTCTAGACAAAGCAAATTAATGGTTGTTCATTTCATTTTCTTAATTATAGTCCTTTACAGTAAGAAGGCTTTTCAACTGTAAAAGTATATGTTCCTAAAACTTAGCATTTTTAACTTTTCCAAATTCTTTCTAGTGATGGAAATTTAGTTCTTTGTATTGTGAAAATCAAACTAACTCCGAAATTTATTTTTTTATCTTAAACTATAGGGTTGCTCTCGGCGTGTTACTTCGATTAACAGGGTGGAGATTTGTGTATATATATACAATTGTCGCAATTGGATTTGGAATTTCTATGTGTATTTCAACTGTTCTTAGTTCTTATGAATTATTAGCAGTGTGCACTTTATTTGTGGGTCTGTTCCATGGAGGTCCTTGTGGATTATATCCTATTATTATTTTGGATTTTGTTGGTCCTGAGAAATACAGTTCTGGTATTGGTATTACTGAAACAGCAAATGGCATGATTACCATCATTGAAGGGTTTCTAACAGGTAAGGTAACTTCCAATGTTTTTAAAGATCTTTTTTTGTTGTATAGAAGTAGTCACAATAAGTTATGTTCAAACTGTTAAATAATACAAAATTAATAGATTGAATGTTAAGAATTGTCCGTTGTTGTTTAACACCAGGTGTGACCTGCAGTGAGTCAAAAGCTGGGTGAATGACTAGGTGCAACTCACAAATTTATTATTCCAGAAATATACAATGTCTAACTGAGGATCATACGTCTTACATCAAATACACAGAATTAATTATACTGGGTATAATATGACAGTTTGGACACATTGTATTCTCTTCACCTCAGTTTCTTTCTCTATGCCTAATGCTGCTTTACCTGATCTAGCAGAATTAAATATTCCAGCTGTGATCGTCTTCTGTATTTTGTATATCTAAAACTGCATTCAATATGTCAGTTCAATATGTCCTTTATTCTTTAAAATGTAGGTTGGTGTGATTTGAGGGAATCTGGCTGCTATTTCTTAAAAAATAACTCAATATATTGTATACAATATGTATTTTCTAGTGTGGTTATTTTAAATACAAGCAATTAAATATTGGGTCATCCCATAAATAATGTTTTTTTTTCCACTTGCATGAACTGTAAGTCGGAAGGGGATGGGATAAAGTACCTGCATTAACTTGCTATAAAAACAGGCAGTAATTTTACCTTGTACATGGTCTTAGTGCAAGTTTTGAAGAGTGCAGTTTGATTTTAACAGTTATCTATCTATCTATCTATCTATCTATCTATCTATCTATCTAT
>NC_068983.1:87476181-87480032 GCF_001194135.2 Octopus bimaculoides
AGAAGAATATCATAAAAGTGGTCCTTCTGTTCATTTGGTAGGCCCGCTTGAGGGGCAATAGGAAAAGATAATTGTCACTATACTGTTCTGTAAGACTAGCCTAAGCTTAAGCACTCTATCACCCACTTTGATTACCTCTATGACTTTATCCACCCATTTCTCTGCAAGAAGTATGTCCATGCCACCTACCCTATCACTGTTACCTTCCAAGAAGATTTTATTCCTATGTGTCTTGCCTGTGAGGAACCTGGCTGAAGCTCCTCTCCACCTTACCTCTTGGATGCAAATAACCTTTTGATATGCAACACAAACTTCAGGAACTAGCCAGCCGCCTGATAATCTACCAATCAGGTTCATGTGCTAGCCAGATTGATTGTGTTCTTACCAGACAGCAGGATGCATGATTGCTCCTAAATACAAAGACCCTCCCTGGTGAAGAATGTAACCCACAGCATAGACTAGTCATTAGTGACTTTAGACTCCAGACCAGAAGGATGCCAAGAAGTAAATCAATCTGGAAAAGGATTTGGAAGCTTAAGGATCCTTCATATAGTCAGAGATTTAGGGACATTCTAATTGAGAAATTCAATGAAAGGGAGGAGGAGCTACAGATTTGTGACATAGAGGGCAACTGGGGAATTCTTGAGGGATGGCTTGCTGATTGTCACAGACCAAATCTGTGGCTGGTGCAAAGTTCCATCCAAACCTAGGGTAACGTGGTGGTAGAACGATGTGGTAGACAAGGTCATTGGAGCTAAGAAACAGGCCTGGAAGTCCTGGAATAATGTGGTTAGCAGGGAACTGTATCAGATTGCCGGAAGGGATGCTTGGAGACAAGAATATCTAGCCAAAGGAGAAGCAGAAAAGAAGGAGTTTGCCTATGTTCAGCGACATGAGGACCAAAGTGTGTTAGAATGTGTGAGAGAAGATCATGATGTCATAGGAGAGAAATGTGTCCATATGGATGATGGTACATTTGCATCTAATGATTCATAATGGAAATGCTATTATGAAAGACTGCACTTGATTTTAATGAGTTTGCAAAGAGAGAGGCTTGGAGATGCCGTTAAAGACTGCTGAGCATGGCGAGTGACTGGGAGTAGGAGAGTCTGCCAAATGTTGACCCAACAGAGGGACAAGCTTTCCGAATTGACAGTACCCTGGTAGATAAAGCATTTAAGGATATGACGACAAGGAAAGCCCCTAGCCCATCAGGAATCACTGCTGAGATGCTTAAAATATCTAGCGGTGTAGGCTATAGTCTAGTCACCCGTATAGTCAACCAGGTGATATGTGAAGGAGTGATAACCAATGACTGGTGTAGCAGCACCATAGTCAAATGCTACCAAGGTAAAGGTGACGCATTAGATAGGGATGATTGCAGAATCTTCAAATTGTTGGATCAGATGATGAAAGACATGGAGAGAATCATAGCCCAACTAATTAGGGAGAGAATGAGTTTAGACAAGATGCAGTTTAGGTTTGTGCCAGGGAGAAGCACCACTGATGTTATATTTCTGGTAAGGCAACTGCAGGAGAAATACATAGCCAAAGATTAAACTCTGTAGTTGGCTTTTGTTGACTTAGAGAAAGCTTTTGACTGGGTCCCCCGATCCCTTATCTGGTGGTCAATGCAGAAACTAGGGATAGACAAGTGGTTGGTGAGAGCTGTACAAGCCTTGTACAGGGGCACTGCCAGTAAGGTGAGGGTGGGCAACGAATATAGCAAAGAATTCAGGCTACAAGTAGGGGGTTCAACAAGGATTGGTGCTCTGCCCCCTCTTGTTCAGCATAGTCCTCCAAGTAATAACAGACGAATTCAAGACAGCCTGCCTCTGGGAGCTCCTCTGTGCTGATGACTTTGCTTTTATAGCTGAATCATTACGTGAGCTAGAGAGGTTCCAGGTATGGAAACAAGGTCTAGAATCAAGTTAACTTAGCAAAAACCAAAGTCATAGTAAGTAGGAAGGCAGACAAATCACAAATCCCCTCAGGTAGATGACCTTGCACAATATGTAGAAATGATATAGGTAGAAACTCCATAAGATGTACCCAGTGTAAACTTTAGACACACAAAAGGTGTAGCAACATCAAAGGAAGGTTAACAGAGAAATTAACTTTTGTATGTTGATGGTGCACAGGCATAATAAATGCTGAACGTGTGGAAAACAGACTCCATCAACTGCCATGGGGGCAAGCTAGAGGTAGTGGATAGCTTCCGGTATCTAGGTGACCAGGTTAATAGTTGGGGTGATTGTTCTGAGAGTGTAGCTGTGAGAATAAGATTAGGTTGAGCAAAGTTCAGAGAGCTCCTACCCCCAATGGCAAAAAGGGCCTCTCTCTCAGAGTGAAAGGCAAATTGTTTGATGCCTGTATGCAAACAGCTATGCTGCATGGCAGTGAAACATCAGCTATAACAGGCATGAGAGACATGAAGCCAGTATACTTCACTTGATGTGTACTGTCAGTGTGCATGTTTGACAGAGTGTAAGCATCTTGAGAGAAAAGTTAGGCATAAGAGAAATCAGATGTGGTGTGCACGAGAGACGACTGTGCTGGTATGGTCGTGTGATGCGTATGGATGAGGACAGTTGTGTAAAGAAGTGCTAGTCTCTAACTATGGAGGGAACCTGTGGTAGAGGTAGACCCAGGAAGACATGGGATGAGGTGGTGAAGCATGACCTTCGAACTTTGAACCTCACCTAGGCAATGACTAGTGATCGAGTGCTTTGGTGATGTGCTATGCTTAAGAGGACCCATCGAGCCAAATGCACCCATGCTGGTGGCACATAAAAAACAAAAATCAATCTTTGAACGTCGGGCCTCACGGAGGCAAAGTGACTAAGTACTTTTTAAGTGTTGGGCCTGATAGAGGCAAAATGACTGAGTTCTTTTCGAGCATTGGGCCCCATGGAGGAAAAGTGGCAGAGTTCCTTTCTGGTGTTGGGCTTCACAGAGGTGAAGTGGCTGAATTTCTATCGAACGGGCCTCATGGAGGTGAGGTGGCTGAGTTTCTTTCCAGTGTTGGGCCTCATGGAGACAAAGTGGCTGACCTTCTTTCGGTGTTGGGCCTCACGAAAACAATGACCAAGACCATTGGCATTATGTTGTGCTAGTGAAGAACCATTAAGCCAAGCAAAATCATAGTCATGTCAGATACCAGTGTCATGCAAATGGCACCCATGCTGATGGCATGTAAAGCATCCTTTGCAATCTCGGAGTGGTTGGCATTAGGAAGGGCATCCAACCATAGAAAATCATGCCAAATCAGACTGGATCCTGGCGCAGCCATCCAGTGTGCCAGCCCAGTCAAACCGCCCAACCCATGCCAACAAGGATAAAGAATCTTAGTTGATGATGATGATGATGATATATATGTGTGTGTGTGTGTATATATATGTATATTTATATATATATATATATATATGCACATACATACATACACACACACACAGATATGTATATACACATATATAAATATATATGTATACATCCATATACATATACACACACATACGTATATATATATATATATATACATACATATATATATACATACACACATCTATATATAGTCACACATATATCTACATACATATATATATAATATAATATAGGATAAATTCTTTATAAGAATTTATCAAGTAGTCAGCGTGAAAAAACCTCATAATGAAAAAATATCGAAAAATTTCGTAATGAAAAGATTCACCGTTTCTTCATAGATATATTTAAATATATATAAAGGGCATTAACTGTGTATTAATGCCTCACGCTATCGAGGGACTAAATAAGTAAAAAAAACTACCAAAAATAAGTAACATATTTACCGAAAGCGAGGGAATGCAGCTTTT
>NC_068983.1:87484951-87501112 GCF_001194135.2 Octopus bimaculoides
ATATACACATCAAAATACACAGATGCATACGTACAGATAATCTACGTATATGGGTATATATTTGCAAGACACAAATATATACATGATTAAAAAATTATACACACACATACACACGCAGTTAAGCTCGCGCACGAAAAAACTTACGCGCTGGTAACAAAAATTGTATCTTAACCTATGAAGTAGAGAGGGAAGGGTAACATATCGATAAGAACGTTACTAATATAGAAAGAGAGAAAGTGTGGCTATTGTGAGGAAGGAAAGGAAGAAAGAAAGAGAGAAAGAAAGAAAGACAGAAAGGAAGAAAAGAGAGAAAGGGGGGAAGGGAAGAAAGAAGCAGAGAAAGAAAATGGGCAAGAAGGTAGTTTAACGTATATAGTAAACCTACACAAAAATTAGACTGCGTATATATGTGTATACAAAAATGTATATTAACATCATGTATATAGATATATATGGGGATATGTATGTAAATACTCACAAAAATAACCATATACATGCGTATGCACACATTCAAGTATGTGTGAGCGTGAACCTGAGCGCACATTCCCATATATAACATAGATGCACACACGCGAATAAATGCATGTATGTGTAAATAAATATAAGCATATACTCTTACCCATGCATACACAAAAACGCACACACACGAAATCATAACTGTATATGCACAAGTGTAAACCTAGGCTCTATACGTAAGCATTGACGCACACATATGAATACGTAAGCATTGTTACAATACAGACATCTACATAAAAAAACCTTTTAGATCTCAGCATATATATGCAGACAACTTTTTAAGAAATTGTTGGGTGTATAAAAGTTAAAATCGGGCGAAAATACATGCATAATAGAATTCCATATGTCGAACCGTCCATAAAAACGGTAAAATTTGTATACAAAGTGTTTTAAAATAAATACAAATAGAATAGAATAAAGTAAAACAAGGAAAAAGAAAAAAACTATGCATATAACAGGTTTTAAAATGACATAGGGGTCTATACAAAATTCTTACAATGCTAAATAAATCATTTATAATGCGGTACCAATCCAATAGTAAGATTGCACAATGGTTACGAGGAGTCAAACATTATCAAAAAAATATATATCAATATATATATATATAACAGTGTTGTTGACAGGGCTATCAGATAAAAGAAACAGGCTTGGAAGGAATGGAAGAACGTTGGTAGTAGGGAATTGTATCAGACTGCCAGAAGGGAAGCTAGGCGACAGGTTTATTTAGCCAGAGGGGAAGCAGATGAGAAAAAATTTGCCAATGTTCTGCACCGTGAGGACCAAACACTTGAGGTATTTCGTGTTGCAAGACAGTGTAGGAGAGAGAATAGTGATGTCGGAGAGAAATGTGTCTGCATGTATGATGGCACACTTGCACCAAACGAGGCTGCAAAGAAAGAGGTTTGGAGATGCCACTATGAAAGGCTGCTTAATAAAGAGAATGAATGGGCCAAAGAGAGTCTACTGAATGTCGACCCAACAGAGGGACCATCTATATTAATAGACAGTACCTTGGTAGATAAAGCGATCAAGAGTATGAAGACAGGGAAAGCCCCCGGCCCATCAGGAATCACTGCAGAGATGCTCAAAATATTTGGCAGTGTCGGCTATAGCCTAGTCACCTGTATAGTTAATTAGGTGATACACGAAGGAGCCATACCCAATGACTGATGTAGCAGCACCATAGTCAACTGCTACAAAGGTAAAGGTGATGCTTTAGACACAAACAATTACAGAGGTATCAAGTTGTTGGACCAGGTAATGAAGGTCCCCGAGAGGGTCATAGCCCAGAAAATTAAGGAGAGAGTCAGTTTAGATGAAATGCAGTTTGGGTTCGTGCCAGGGAAAAGCACCACTGATGCTATATTTCTGGTAAGACAGCTTCAGGAGAAATACCTAGCCAAGGATAAACCTGGCATTCGTTGACATGGAGAAAGCCTTTGACAGGGTCCCCCAATCCCTTATCTGGTGGTCAATGAGGAAACTGGGGATAGATGAGTGGTTAGTGAGAGCTGTGAAAGCCATGTATAGGGACGCTGCCAGTAAGGTGAGGGTTGGCAACGAGTACAGTGAAGAATTCTGGGTAGAGGTAGGGGTCCACCAAGGCTCAGTCCTCAGCCCCCTCCTATTTATCCTAGTCCTCCAAGCAATAACACAGGAATTCAAGACGGGATGCCCCTGGGAGCTCCTCTATGCTGATGACCTTGCCCTAATTGCTGAGTCACTATCAGAACTAGAAGAGAAGTTTCAGGTATGGAAGCAAGGACTAGAATTGAAGGGTCTTAGCTAAAACCAAATCCTAATAAGTAGGAAGGTAGACAAGACACAAACCCCTTCAGGTAGATGGCCCTGCTCGATCTGCAGAAAAGGCGTAGGTAGAAACTCCATACGATGTACCCAGTGTAAGCTATGGACACATAAGAGGTGCAGCAATATCAAAGGAAGGCTAACTAGCAAGATAGTTTTTGTATGTGGCAGATGCTCAGGAGCAATAAACACTGAAAATGTGCAGAAAACAACCTTTGCCACATTCCAGGGAGAAAAACTAAAGTAGTTGATAGCTTCCGCTACCTAGGTGACCAAATTTGTAGCGGGGGGTGGGGGTGTGCTGAAAGTGTAACTGCTAGAATAAGAATAGCCTGGGCAAAGTTCAGAGAGCTCTTACCTCTGCTGGTGACAAAGGGCCTCTTACTCAGAGTAAAAGGCAGACTGTATGACGCATGTGTATGAACAGCCATGCTACATGACAGTGAAACATGGGCCATGACTGTTGAGGACATGCGTAAGCTCGCAAGAAACGAAGCCAGTATTCTCCGTTGGATGTGTAATGTCAGTGTGCATACTCGACAGAGTGTAAGTACCTTGAGAGAAAAGTTAGACCCCTAGAAGCATCAGTTGTGGTGTGCAAGAGAGACGACTGCGCTGGTATGGCCATGTGGCAAGAATAGATGAGGATAGCTGTGTGAAAAAGTGCCACACCCTAGCAGTTGAGGGAACCTGCGGAAGAGGTAGACCCAGGAAGACCTGGGATGAGGTGGTGAAGCACGATCTTCGAACTTTAGGCCTCACCGAGGCAATGACTAGTGACCGGGACCTTTGGAAATATGCAGTACGTGAGAAGACCCGGCAAGCCAAGTAAGAGCTTAAGCTGTGACCTCTGCCAGAAGTGTAGCCATCTCACTTATTCGTATCTTTACTTCATTGGACACTAAACTCTGCTTGCGAAGATCTGTTGAGGCAAGTGAATTTGAAATCTGAAATTGAAATCAAACCGAATCCGACGACTGGCACTCTTGCCAACTTCTCCTTCATTGGACACTAAACTCTGCTTGCGAAAACCTGTTGGGGCAGTGAAATCGAAATCGAAATTGAACCATATTCAATGACTGGCACCTGCGCCAGTGGAGCACTAACAGCACTGTCCGAGCTTGTTCATTGCCAGAGCAGCTGTCTGGCTTCTGTGCTAGTGGCCTGTAAATAGCACCATTTGAGCGTAATTTTTACCAGCGTTGCCTTCTAGCACTTGTGCTGGTGGCACATTAGAAAATCATTTGAGCGAGGTCGTTGCCAGCGCCGCTGGTCTGGCTCCCATGCAGGTGGCAAGTAAAAAACACCTCTTTGAGCATGGCCGTTACCAGTACTGTGTGACTGGCCCTCTTGCTGGTGGCATGTAAAAGCACCCACTACACTCTCGGAGTGGTTGGCATTAGGAAGGGCATCCAGCTGTAGTAACTCTGCCAGATCAGATTGGAGCCCGGTGCAGCCTTCCGGCTTGCCAGTCCTCAGTTAAATCGTCCAACCCATTCTAGCATGGAAAGCGGACGTTAAACGATGATGATATGTACATACATATATATACATACATATATATATATATATACACACACATATTCACATACATACATGCCAGCATGATGGTAAATGATGATGATACATGGTCTGATCAATAAGTATCTTGACTGTTACTATAGTAACAAACTTAATGCATGGAGAGTGAAGCGGCTTGCACAGACCGAGCTTGGACTCTGCTGTGTATGTGCATGAAGTTTTTATGCTTTAGCTCACTTTTGCTCATAGTCTTATATAATCATTCTTCCATGCTATTATGGGGCAGATGAGTCTCACAACTTCTCACCACTTGTAATTCTTCATCATCTGGCATCCATAGTGATAGAAAATTGGTCAACTTTGTTGCTGTGTACATCTTTTTTTATCTTTGTTATTGATTTTTACTGCTAGATACCCCTCCTACCAACAACCACTCTACATGCTGGTGTATACCAAGTAAATTTTCTCAGCATTGCATGAAAAGACAGCAAGTCATTTAGTGCAATTTAATAGTGCTACCACTGTTTACCATCCACAGATATCATCATCATTTAACGTACGTTGTCCATGCTGGCATGGGTTGGATGGTTTGACTACTCCAAGAGTGTAATGCATGCTTTTATATTCCACCTGCACGGGTGCCAGTTATGTGACACTGGCGTCTGCCACATTGCCTCAATGAGGCCCAACGCTCAAAAGGTGCTTTCTATGTACCAGTTATGTGACACCAGTATTGGCCACATGTACGATTTCACTTGGCTACATGTATGATTTCACTTGGCTTGATGGGTCTTCTCAAGCACAGCATATTAGTGACAGAACCTTCCATTCTTTCCCGGGGCTTTTTTTATTCCCAGGGAAGGACAACACTCCTGGCCTTTTGTTTTCTCAGAATCTTCAAGACTGGTGGGAAGAAGGGATGAAGTTATCCTCAAAGTGGAGAGAGACCAGGTCTGAATGTGTACAACAGAATGAACTAAAGGCACCCAAAGACCAGATGATGGTATTAAACAGTTTAAGTCTAACACCCAAGAACTCTGAACATATGTTTATATGTTATTTAGCTGGGACTAAATAACTACAATTTAGTATTTGGTGAATTCAACTGTTGAGAGATAAATGCCTTAGGGACATCATGTAATGTTGGTGATAGGATAATGACTGATAATCTCTCAGCTGTTTCTTAGCTTTATACATTCTCTGGATTGTAAGAAGTTGTATGGTGGGGGTGGGAGCTAACGAGAGAGAGAGAGAATACAAAATAGTTAGGATACTAAAATTTTTAGAATTCAGGAAAAAAAATTCAAAAAATGTGAATGAAGGTTTTAAATTTTAGCTGAATAGGATAATTTAATAAACTGAGTAAAGAACAAAATTGAGCAAAATAAGTAAAAACAGAATAAAAATATAAAATGCTATCAATTTGAATATAAAATTTAATAGAATATGCACGAAATTGAGTTTATATTACTGAATTTTGACATACAGTAGTGTAACTAGAATTTATATCACCAGAGGTAGACTTCCACCTCTATTCACCTTCTTTTAGCCATATTAGCAAGGATACAGATAATAGCACAATATGATACTCATGTCTTTCCCAGGAGCATTTGAGGTAACACTAAACTGAAATGACTTTAATTAGAAATAACTATTGAGCTCTTCACACCAAATGCAAGTCTCTTTCTGTCATACATTTTAGCAACTTGTATTAGTACTGTATTTTATGGCATACAAGTCAACGTAGTATGGAGCGTAAACATTCAAACACCATCACTATCTTTCCAAATCTTGCAGTGTTTCACATAGTTTTTATGTTTCTCCAAAGTTGTCTTGGTGTCTAAGTCCACCTGCCTATTTTAGCTGTAAATTATGTCCAACTTATATACTGGAAAATATGGTTTTCAATATCATTTTATTATGTAATTATAAATTTTTCATTTTATTGAAGAATACATTTGAATCTTCATTACATGTTTCAGGTGTTCTAACAAATTTTACTGCGACCTATAACTTGGCTTTCTACATATTTGGAGGTGTTTGTATATTTTTTAATTCTTTGTTACTAATAATTTTAGTAAATCAGTATCTCAAAGATAACAGAATTAAGTAAACCAGTATCTCAAAGATAACAAAATTAACTTGAAACTGTTTTAGATGTGTTTTTGTATATTTTTTAAAAATTCAAGCATGGCCAAATTATTTAGAACTTCATTTTGCAAATTTGAGATCCTGTATATGATTCCAAAGTATAAAATCTTGGGCAAGTATCTTTTACCATAGCTTTGGGTTAACTCAAGTTTTATGAGGTGAAATCGAGTAGACCAAAACTGTTTGAAAGCCTGTGTAATAGACTTTTCCTGTAATTCAAAGAGCCAACTTTATCATACAGTTTCATACTGATTTTGCCTGAAAATTGCATTAAGAGTATACATACATGCGGAATATTCGCATGCTAATTCTATGAGTAGGCTGTTCCATTGATTGAACAATTGGAACTTTCAGCTCTGAAAATAATGGAGATCCACTGACATTTTTACAATTTCTATTTTTACACAGTATTTTTTTTTTATCTTATATTATATTTTTATATTTATTTTGTTTATTTTGTTTTTAAATAATAAAATAATTTCCATTATTGCATTTTGTTTGTTTGTTGACTTGTTGAGATATGGTCATATGCATGAAGAATTTTTCACTTTTAACCATAAACCAGTTCTTTGAAACAAAATCCCCCATGGATCTGTTTTTGAGTTGCACATATGCTTCTTTGTCACTCTCACATGGCTTGCGGTTGGCACATGGGAGCTTACACCAATGAAGTTGTTCATAAAAAATAGACATGTTGAAGCTAACTTCTCTTTTACAATTCTTACCACCTGATGTCATATAATGTTTTTATTTTTAACCCAAGACCTTAGGTAAATGAAGCTAAAAACATTGTGAAAAGATACAAAGACCCTTTCTCTCCTAACCTTGTTAGTCTCTACCCTACCACGTTTTCTCAAGAATAAACCTGTGTAACTCCAATGAGAACTGTCTTAAATCCTGATAAACAGTCTAACCTTTGCTGGTATGGCAGATTGATCAATCTGTCCTATCACTGGGTCCACCTATTTAACCCATACCATTACCACTTTATTCCCTCTCCCCTTCATACTAATCTCTCACATTACTCTTCCCCTCTCCTCTATAACCATAACTCACCCGACACTGTTCCCTCTGTTATTCTCTCCACCACCATCATCTCGCAACAAATCTGTTTCATCTATCATGGAAGCTGATTTTTGCCTTGCATGTTACAAGATGATCCCCTCAGTGTTGGTGTCACAAAAAGTATCTTGTACACTGTGTGATTAGTAATTGATTTGAATAATGACAATGCAAGGTTTGAGAGGAAGGCTCTTTAGTCATGCTGATGGCAAAACAACCTCTACAGTGCTGGTGCCATGAAAAAATACATCCTGTATACTCTGTAAAGTAGTTGGTGTTATGGAAGGTATCTAACCATTGAGTCAGAAATGGTCTTCTGGTCTGTTGAACAGTCCTCCCTATGGCACCTTGGAAAGTGGAAGATGATGATTATCATATAAAAATATGCATGATGAAAAATGGAAATAATCAGAAAAGAAGTTTAAACAAAATTTGTTTTTATTGAAATATTCAGTTTGGTTCTGCAATATAAATCTTTTTTTTTTTTGAGACAAAATATTAAAACTATAATACATAATAAAAATAGTTTTTTTTTTCTGATATTGTGTCATTAGAGTTTGTTAAAATTGTTTCATATATTTAAATTCTAGCCCAAAAATTTATAATAAATATTAATCTTGAAACCTACTACTTACTACATGTCTCAGAATATGACTGGTACTAAATTATCAAGACATAACATGAAAATTAGCAACAAAAGTATTTTTGGTATTTAATAATAATAAAATAACTGATATAATACAAAAAGAAAAAATATATTAATTTATTATGTTGACACAAAGTAGGTTTTTTTTCTTTGATAGAGGAGATTGCATAATCTACTGAATCCCCACCCAGTATACAGCTACTGCTTATTTTATCAATTTCTGGAAGGATGGAAGGTAAGTTTAGCTTTTGTAGGATTAGAACTTGTAACTAAATATCATAATGTATTTAGCCTTGTGCACTACTCCTCTGACACCACCACTGCCTTTAGAATATTGATTTCTATTTTTGGCACAAAGTCAGCAGTTTCAGGGAAGCAGATAATCAAGTAGTACTTATTTTATCAACCCTGAAAGGATGAAAGGCAAAGGCGACCTGTGAACTCAGAAGTCAGACGAAATGCTACTAAGCATTTTGCCTGGCATGCTAACGATTCTGCTAGTTCACTACCTTTAGAACATTAAAAAACAATTTTTAAAAGTACACAAATAAAAAGATATAACTAAAAAGCTAATAAAAAAAAATCCTCACTACAGTTTTGACAAATTATATGCAAAGAAAGAAATATAAATTTTATTCAGAAGAATCTTAAAAAAGCAAAAAAAAAAAAAAAACTTATTGTTTTTGTCTTGTCTGATTTTATTTTTGTATCTTTTTCAAAGGATACCTTATTTAAATGGGTAAAGTTCTAGCTAAGCTGAAGCTGGTGTTGGTTATGGCTATTTTAGAGGAGTTGACCCTACTGATTATGGTCTTGCTGGTTCTCAATAAAATGCTAAGAAAGAATCATTTATATTTACATCTTGGTTTCATTAAACAAAGTATCTTTGTTACAAGACAAACAAATTAGTAAGAGTAGATGATGTAGCAGTGTGGTGATGATTCTAATAATTATTATTCTAGGATGTAATTTACACTAAATCAAATTATTTGCAATTAATCATTAAGCACAGGTGGAGGGTGGGAGAATATATTCATAAATAATTTTGCTGTACATTTTTAAAATATATTTTATATCACACATTTCATGGATCCAATTCAGTAAAGCGGTGTTTCATAATTCATCCAAGTAATACAATTTATGAAAATTTGTTGGTAATAACATTATTGAATTCTGGGAAAACAGCAGAAGCCAACTCAGAACACTACCAATTTTCCAATTTTACTAATGTAAACATTCCTCTGTTTCAAAGAACATTGTGATCTATGGGCTAGAACTAAAATATGTGAGAAATAAACAAATTTGGCTCATGATGGTTTAACCAGGGGTAGGGTTCTTTTATCTTCAAGAGTAATTCTGCCTGAAATATTAGAACAGACCTCTTTACAGAGCAAACTATTTTCTTTCTAAAGTAATTAGTTAATTACGATTATTAATTACACAACTTTTTTTTATGGATCAAATTTGTGAAGAACAGTGTATTGAAGTATTCTAAATAATTGATACTATATATATTTATGTAAGAGAGTAATTTCAGGAATAAGTTGCCTCATGCAAGTCTGAAGGATTGATGGATTGTATCCTCTTGCTCTTTGAGTTGTTGCTTTGTTTATTGTCTAGCTCTAGGTCATCCTTGACCAAGCAGATCTACAATTAGAGGAATCCCAACTATGACTGTCTCACCTTTTTTCTGGAGAAACTCTATCTAGAACTACATTATCCAATGTGTTTTTTTTTATACATTTTAAGATCATAGGGGGTGATTTGAGAAAGATTAAGCTACAATTTCTAGCAAATCAAAAGATCAGTAGAGGATCCCTGATTAGATTGTCTAACACTTTACGTTATGTAATTAGTTAAGTCATATACTTTTAATTGTCTAGAAGCCATACTACTGCTAAATGTATTACTGTGATTACATTTAAATCATTCTAACAAGGCTAAGGGCTAAGAATAGCTTTTGGCTCTTGGCTACCTAAAGAGCTTCTGGCTCTTGGCTACCTAAAGAGCTTCAAAGCATCATAAAATAATGGATTGCAAAGTTAAAAGATCATGATGCTATTTAATATTTTATGAAGACAACAATTTGATTTAGCTGTAGATGGAAGGATTAAATAATTTATAAGACTGTAGAACAATTTATCACAATAGTATTACAAATCTAGATAAATAATAGTCAAATAAATCAAGGATTCCCAATGGTCTAAACAATTTACAGAAGCTATACTTCTGCAGAACAAAGAATCACAATAGTAATAGTAAAGTCCATTGAATCATTGATTGTTTAAGAGAACACAGAAACAAAGATAAATATAGAAGAAAGAAATAAGAATTGCTAAAGATGTAATTGTTTAATAGTTTTTGAATCTTTTATGTAACCAAAATTTTAACTAAATAATTCAAGCAATTAACAAAACAAAGCTTGTTAAAAGTCAAAGGATGAAGCAACTGATCACTGATGATATTTGGATAAATTCTTCAGTTATGTGATATGAAAATTTTTGATGTTTCCCTAAAGAAACTACAGATTGTTTTAAATATGTTCATTCTAAATTTCTTTTAAAATATGTGGTTCCATCATATAGAAAAATAACTGGAAAAGGAGGGAAGATTTTAAAAGATTTTGAACATAAAATTCCTAAAAGTTCTTTGGTAATTGAAACTGGTAATTTACAAGTTCTTACAAAGAGAAGGATCATGTGAACGTCCTGAACGTAATTCACACAACAAATCATGGCGACAGCTGCCAGAACATTCTCCATTATTTACAGACTTGAACTTGTACCTGGAAAACAAAAATCAAATTAAAATCAGAACATTTCAAAAACAGGATCATGTATAAAAATCTTTGTACAGAAAAGATCATTTGGTACTGAACATTATTTAAGGGTGAACATAGTTTAATCATTAAAGTACATTAAACTACAGCTCATGAATTTTAACTAGCTAATTTAATAATCATCATCATCATCGTTTAACTTCTACCTTCTGTGCATGTATAGGTAGGATGGTTGACAGGAGCTGATTTTTACAGTTGAATGCCCTTACAAATGTCAACCACTTTACAGTGTGGAGTGGATGCTTTTTATATGATACCAGCACCGGCAAGATCACCAAGTAACTCACATGACAAGGAATTTTGAGAGGGGCAGGCGGCATTGGAGGAGGGGATCGTGTGTTAGATGGTAAAAGGTTAGAGTGTGACAGAGAGGCAGAAACAGGTGTCTTGCTATAACAGGGGGCATTGAAGGAGGTGATCCAGTGTCAAATATTGAAAAGTTAGAGAGTGATAAAGAAATAGTGGCAGAAACAGGTGTCTTGCTATAGAGGAGGTACATGGTTACCTGGCAAGTGAGAGGTATAGAGAAAGAGGACAGAAACAGTTGTACTGATGTAAAGGAAATATTTGGTTTCACACTCTCTTATCTGGTGGTCTCTAAAGAAGCTAGGAGTAGAGGAGTAGCTTGTTAGAGTTGTACATGCCATGTAACGTGAGAGTTGGCCATGAATACAGTGATGAATTTAGTGTACAAGTTGGAGTTTACCATGGATCAGTTCTTAGTCCACTCTTATTCATCATAGTTCTCCAGGTCATAACAGAGGAATTCAAAATTGGATACTCATGGAAACTGCTATAGCTGATGACCTTGCTCTTATTGCAGAATCTGAAACAGAATTGGCGAAGTTCCAGGTTTGGAAACAAAACCTGGAATCAAAGGGCCTTAAAGTTAACCTAACAAAGACTAAAGTTGTTAGCAAGAAAGCAGATAAGACTCTCTTTCTGTCAGGTGTATGTCCCTGCTCAATATGTAGGAAAGGAGTGGGAAGTAATGCCATTTGCTGCACAAAGCATAAGCTATAGATGCATAAGAGATGCAGCAGAATCATAGGTAGGTTAACAGATAAGGTCATGCATTTCTTTCTAGTGTCCATTCTTCAAGTGGAAAAATCCAGATATGTTGACCCTTTAGCATTTAAATCAACCATAGCTAGCTCAAATATTCTCCCTGTTTTATTTTAAAATTGGCCTCTTGCACCTACTCTACAATGTCATTCTAAAAATAAGCAATCACATCATTGAAATCTCACAGCTATGAGATGATGCATGATTAATTCAAAACACTGTGAATAAATAAGCATTTCACTTGACAGAGTAATCTGAACGCTAAAGAGTTAAACATAGACATACCATCATACTGAATACATGACACGTGCCACTGAATCTACATTTCATGAGGCATATGGCCTAGTGGTTGGGATGTTGGACTCACAATAATTAGGTAACGGGTTCGATTCTTGGATCAAGTAGCACATGGCATCCTTGAACAAGGTGTTCATTTTATGTTGCTTTAGTCTACACAGCAGAATGTGAGTAACAGTCAGCAGCTGGAGCTCAACCTTACAACAGACTGGCATGCAATTCAGTATGCCAGTCCGTTGTATGAAGCATTTAGGTGAGTGAAAATAAAAATCATAGTCACCTTGTCTTGTAAATCTGTATAAGTGTGTCCCATGATCAGAAAGGTACAAGGCAGATATTTTTAGGTTACAGTTCTCATTAAACAAATACTTCAGCTATTATTATAAGAAGTTATAGTTGTTTCAGTCATTGGACTGCAGCCATGCTAGGACACCACCTTGAAAAGTTCAGTTGAACAAACCAACCCAAGTACTTATTTTTTCCAGCCAGGTACTTATTCTATCAATCTACTGTGTCACTAAGTTACAGTGATATAAATAAACCAGCACTAATTGTCAAACAATGTGGTGGGGAGCATAAACACAAACACACACACACTCACACAAATGGCAGGCTTCTACACAAATTTACCCACAAGGCATTGGTCAGCCTGGGGCAGTAGCAGAAGACACTTGCTGCAGCAGTGGAATTTGAATCTGAAATCATATAGATGCAAAGCAAGCTTCTTAGCCACCCAGTCATGCCTGCACCTTAATATACATAATATCATTTCAATTGATTTTCCCAAGTTTGTATGAGTAAGATGGCTTAATTGTAGGAACAATAGTTTTTTTTATATATAGATGTTCTTCCTATCTAAACTGGACCAAGCAGTTAGATATAAAATCTGAACTTATGACCATGTAACCAACAGCTTATCACCATAACCTTAAATGCAATTATTATCTAAATTTGGTGATTCCTCATAGAAAATTTTGATTATGTGTGATCCACTGGACAACTTACTATTGAATAAGCTTGCAAAGTGGCTGACCATTCCACAGACATGAATACTCTTAGCATAATTATCAGGTGGAACCAGTATGACACAAGGCTGGGCTTTTGGATTACTCCTGTTTTACCATAGCTTTAAGCTGACTAATGTCTTGTAAGAGGAATTTGTGAGATGGTAACTGATGGTTACTTATAGCATCCCATGGTGCATGGATGAGTATATATATATGTGTGTGTGTGTATGTGTGTGTGTGTGTGTGTGTGTGTGTGTGTGTGTGTGTGTGTGTGTGTGTGTGTGTGTGTGTGTGTGTGTGTGTGTGTGTGTGTGTTTATATTATTAATAAATTCATAAAATTATCAATAATATTCGCAGGAAATCAATATTTAATATTTAAATTTTGAAAGATATATATCCAATATGACATGGTAATATAATAAATTTAGAATTTAAGATATACGAAATATAAATATATATAAAAATATGAATGTAGATAAAGATACATGTGAATATAAATGCATATAAAAATTTATGCGTAATTGAGCATGAATATTATAAAGTCTAAAATTAAAAAAAATTAAACATCTGACGATCGTTTCACGGATATTACTGTAATCACAATGTGATCAAAAGATCAGCATACTATCAATAATTTCGCTCTTCGGAGATGAATGGATTTATAATCTATGTGTTAAGAATGAATGGTATATGTAATATTAATTAGAATATTAAAAAATATTAAAAATATTAAAGTGTATACTGTCCTTTAAAGAAATTGTAAAATTAATCCTCCTATAATTTGGAAAGTTCATTTTTTTATCCTTTGTTGAAATTTTTAAGTGGTATATATTTTTTTAATAAAAATTGGTATGTTTTTCTGAATATATATAAGACTTCGGTATGTAATTATAGTAAAATTCATCTTGTTGTTGGATATGTTGGTAGTCCTATGAATCCCATCAATGTTTAAAAGTTCATCCATTGCAAATATTTCATCATTGATGAAATAAAAGCAACAAGTGAAATGTCCTCAACCATGCTCAAGAGGGCAGTAACTTTGAATAAGAACTGACTCAAACCTGTCCAATCCATGCTCATATGAAAAGCAGATATAAAATAATGATGAGGAGGAAAATTGATAAAGCTAGATATATGCTTACTTGTTAAAAAGTTGCAGTATTGTTGCATTTTTTCCCATGATCTTAATCAAGTTATTCCAGCTGTCAGGATTTAAATTTGGTAAATTGTAGGTTTCCTGAAACACATTACAATATTACAATATGTTGATGGTGGTGTTGACAATATATTATAAATTGGGTACCTTAAATAATCAAAACTAAGAATATAAAAAGGAAGGAACAAGGAAATGAACAACTAAAAAAATAAAGATAATGTCCAGTTATTCATTTCATGAAGGCATATGGTTCAGTGGTTAGAAGGTTGGGCTCATAATCATGGGGTAGTGAGTTTGATTCCTGGACTGGGCTGTGTATTATGTTCTTGAGCAATACACTTTATTCCATGTTGCTCCAGTTCACTCAGCTGTGAAATGAGTTGTGACATCACCAGTGCCAAGCTGTATCGACCTTTGCCTTTCTCTTAGATAATATCGGTGACATGGAGAGGGGAGGCTGGTATGCATGGATGACTGCTGGTCTTCTATAAACAACCTTGCCTGGGCTTGTGCTTTGGAGGGTAACTTTCTAGGTGCGAACCTATGGTCATTCATGACCGACGGGGGTCTTTATTATTCATTTCATATCCACTTTGTCAAGGTGGTTACAGCATTACTTAATTAGGGCCACAATATGAATATTTAGGCCAACTGGAGAACATAAATTCAACATTGCAAATCAATGAAACATTCATCACACACTGTTTTTACAGCTATATAGTAGTTAGCTGTAGCTACCCACAACATCCATTAGCAATCATGAGTTTAACCAATGATATAAAAGCATCTTCGCTTTGAATACAAATGATTAAGCCATTGAGTGGTAAAATGATACCTTACTAACTTAGGCTATTTGTGATTCTTTAAACTTTATTATCCATTTAGAAAATGATAATGTCAATAACATTGTGTATCAGACAATATATTTAACATAAAGATGCTTTACACCAGGTGTTTTCAACTACTATTACCATGATACACGTATTTCCATGTACAGACTACAAATGTTTGGGGCCAAGTTGGAAAATGCCAGGATATTTAGAAAACTGGTTTTAATGCACCACACTGGTGCATGTGCATTCTTTTGTAGTAAGTTGTAATATGTGTGTGCATCTGTATTTTAACAATTTCAATATTCTTATTTTTTATGTATATACTAAACCTGTCAAAATTTTCTAACACTTTTAACCCTTTAGCATTTTAATTAATATTCTACGCATTTTATGTTCAAATTAGCAATATCCAGCCTCTTACACCTACCCTACAATGTCATTCTAAAAATAGACAATTACATCACTGAAATCTCAAAGCAATGAGATAATGCATGATTAATTCAAAACAATATGAATAAAAAAAGTATTACATTTGACAGAGCCAATCTGAATGTTAAAGGGTTAATGCATTGGATTGTAAAAAGTTGAAGATCAGTTTTAGACCAACACCAAAGTATGCAATCCTTAAAATTAGAAAGGGGATAAACTAGGTTTTTTTTCTTCATTTTTTAGAAACATGCTACTTGTAGGCAAATGAAAATGGTTTACAATAATATGCTCATGTAAATTCCAGATAGCTCACAAAGAAAACTTTGACAAACTTCATAAAACCTGACAATCTTTAAAAATCTCTCATGATCACCACACAGGGGTGGACTGAGCTGTTGGTCAATTGGGCACTGCCCGAGGGCCTGGAACACTGAGGCGCCCTCACTCTACATTTTAACTCTACTAAATCAATGCTAAGGGGCCTGGTAAACAGTTATGCCTGAGGGCCCTTGATACTCTCAGTCCTCCCCTGTAACTCACATAACTCACCAAGCTAACAAGACAGCTGTTACATGGGGTATCAACCTTAAATTGCATCTTACCGTCTTAAATAATGAGAGGATTATACATCAGATAATATAGTCCTTGACAACACAACAATGTCATGGTGACATTGCTGTCCACTTAAGGTTCTAATTTTACAATTATACTTTAACAAATGTAAATATAGTCATTAATACACACATTTCATACTGCTCACTGGTTGTCAGATTTGAACTGACAAATATATATACATTATATATATATATATATATATATATATATATATAT
>NC_068983.1:87501129-87508527 GCF_001194135.2 Octopus bimaculoides
TATATATAAAAATAAGCAACACGGATTTCAAAGGTGATTGCAGTACGCACGTTTCATGCTACGTGCGTACTGCAATCACCTTTGAAATCCGTGTTGCTTATTTTTTGATTTTGATCACCTATCCTTTTGGGATACGATATTTGGGTGCCTACGCATAAGTACCATATTCAACCTTGAATCTATATATATATATATATATATATATAGATATATAAACAAGACATGAAGGCAAACAATTAGCTGCTACACCTTGATGCAACTTTCAATAAGTATAAAAGTAGAAAAAAATTAAACCTCCTTTTAACTGAATTCTGATTATAATTCTATTTGAGTGTATTATAATAAATTCACTTACTTTGGCACTATATTCTTTCTGCCATACAGGGTTGTCGTTAATGTTTGCTGCAGTTAAGTTAAGTAAGTAATTCTGATGGTTCAGTACAGCCTGAAAGATGCATGAAATAAAATGTTAATACTGACATCATCACCATCACCACCACCATCATCATCATCGTCATCACCACTCAATGTCTGTTTTCCATGTGGGCACAAGTAGGACAGTTTGACAGGATTTGGCAAGTTACTGTGCCAAGTTTCAATGTCTGCATTTGGCATGGTTTCTATGGCTAGATACTCTTCCTAATGCCAACCACTTTACTGTGTATATTGGGTGTTTTTATGTGGTACTGGCACCAGTGAGATCACTGTATAACTCACAAGACAAGACACCTCTACTAAGTGGGGAGTAGTATTGAGGGATGTGGTTCTGTGCCAGGTGATGAGAGGTTTAAAGTATGACAGAGAGACAGAAACAGGTGTCTTGTGCAGGGGAGATGCATGGCTACTCCAACTTGAGAAGGAAAAGGATAGGAGTGAAAATGCGTCACGGCATATCCTCAAATTACAGGAAGGTGAATAGAAGTGATACGGTAAATAGGTAAGTAGTTTGTGAGTGTGGAAGGATGATAGAAGGAATGAAATATAGAAGAAAATGCAATGATTGATGAATGCCGGTGGAGGTGTGAATATGAGTTGCAGCTGAGGAAGTAGGTGAGGGTCAGGGAAGTAATAGGAGGCAGCAAAAATGATGTATTTGAAAGAGATGCACAGTGCTATGGATGAAGTTAGAGGTACATAAGAGTGGAAATAGTGGGAGATGAAGAGAGGTAATGGTGGAGAGAGCTGTCATTGACAAAATGAAAGTGTACAGGTAAAAGGAGTGTTCAGTGGAAAATGAGGTGGTTAGGGAAGATACAGAGAATGCATGAGATGAAGGAAGAGACTGCAGGGAGGGTGAGAGGTAGAGGGATGAAACATGCAGTTCAGCTCTCGCAATTACAACAGCTGAGTGAACAGCATCCCAGTCAGAAGAGTGCAGGGTGGGTTTTAGGAAGATAAGTTGTAGGGTGGGGGTAGATTTGTTGGAGACAGATTGGGTGCAGCATAGACATAAGTGATATGTTTTTAGGGCTTCGCTTTTGCTTAGATAGACAAATCCTTTTCAGTGCAGTAAATCACCAATCAGCTCATCCCATCATCTCCAGTAGACACACAATAGCTATCCCCACTATCATTATCATCACTATTTAAAACCAAAGCTGTTATCAACCAATCATTTTCATCATTTGATTATTCTACACTCACATCCAAGTTGCCCACACCATTTCTACCAATTCCAGCAACAAAATGAATTTAGTTCTTTAGTTAAGACTATTATCATTCTGGCCACAGTCACAAAAAGATGCTTCAAAAGTATTTAATACAATAAATACTAAAATTCCTCATAAATATAAAACAGAGGTTCCCAACCTAGGATCAGCTGTTCCAAGAAGTGTGTGTATGAGGTGGTGGTAGTGGTAGTGTGTGTGTGTGGTGGGGCAAATAGGTGGTACTATGGATCTGTGAGCAGTTTCCAAATATTTCAAAGGCTGCAGTTACAAATATCTTTCAACTGAGAGATAAAGTGGGAGAATTAGTTTGCTATCAATAGAAAGGCTAATTGAGTAGATAAACCTTTCAGGAGTCTGGGGATGTGTGAGAAATTTACTTAATTAAAAAGTGGTTGTCGATAATGAAAAGGTTGAGAATCACTGAAATAAGAATAACCTAAAGAGAACTAAAATATCCCTATTTATTAATTCATCAACACAGTTATTTCTAATTAGCTTCCTGCATTAAATGTATTAACACTAACTTTTGTTTTTTGTGAAAAGCATCTCTAAATTCATTCTCCAAAGAACTCTTATTTTCTATACCTTCATTGGTATATTTACTTCATCATCATCATCATTTAACGTCCGCTTTCCATGCTAGCATGGGCTGGACGATTTGACTGAGGACTGACGAACCAGATGGCTACACCAGACTCCAATCTGATCTGGCAGAGTTTCTACAGCTGGATGCCCTTCCTAATGCCAACCACTCCGAGAATGTAGTGGGTGCTTTTTACGTGCCACCGGCATGAGGGCCAGTCTGGTGGTACTGGCAACGGCCACGCTCAAATGGTGTTTTTTTATGTGCACCTGCACAACACTTTTGCAGCAAACACAACAAAGTCACTAATAAAGACAAGTCATTGATTGGTATTGTTTATTTTTCACTGCATAATCAATATTATTTAGATAGGTTATAAATAATTATTTCTAATTTAGGAACAAGGCTAGCAATTTTGAGGGGAGAGGCTTGAGTGATACCATCTGAGTACTTCACTTGTACTTTATTTTACCAACCCTGGAAAGATGAGAGGCAAAGTTGACATAAGCAGGATTTGAACTCAGAACATAAAGAGCCAGAGTATATTTTTTTTTCCCAACATATTAAAAATTCTGCCAGCTCACCACCCTTATATTGGTAATAATATAAATAGCACATAATGTTAATTCACTTATTTATGAACTAATGATTCATATATATACCAGAACCAAACACTAGTCTTCTGAATTAGCTAACTCCATTAGCAACACAGTAATTAAAGTGATAGAAAGGAAAAAAATTTACTCTTTACAGAAAATAGACAAACTTGAAATTTTCTTCTCACTTTCCATTTTTTGAAATAATAACTGATAAAAACATAACTTTGTACAAATCCAGAACCAGCAGATTAACATCCAGGATAAATGCCCCAGTTAGAGAAGCTTTGCTCTATATAGTTACTTGACTATCTAGTAATAGCAACCAAATTTCCCTCAAACCACAGCCAACTCCCTGTAAATGATTATGTCTAGAATATCTTTGATCTTTTGTCTGCTAGATTAGTACACATCATCATCATCATCATCATTTAACTTCCATTTTTCCATACTTGCATGGATCAAACACAGTTCATTTGAATTAAAGATGTAAACATTAACTTAACAAAATCAAGTAAACCAATTTAAAAACTCTCCTTAAAACTTACCCAAGAGCTTGTTGGATATGGACCGTCAATATCATAAATACGATAACTTGGATTGACAGCTTTGTTGAGAATGTAAGGTGTAATGCTACCAGCTATGTAGGCAATACTGACTGGACGTTTCATATCACTCACATCATAAAACATTTCAAAGCTATCCATGTGAGTGTGTCCAAAAAACTGTGCTGCTACTGTACTTTCATATCTGAGGAAAATAAATTGAGTAGTGAAATTGTTAGCATATTAAATATATACATTGTGAAAGTTAAAGTGGTATGTATATATATATGACATTATAAGCATCAATTTGAGGCAGTGGACATAATTTTTTATCTTTCTTTTTTAAGCCTCAAATAAAATCATAACAGTTTCTTCTATCAATGTTGCATTGTAATTTATTCTTCTTCAGTTTTTCTGTTATTTCTCTCTTCTCTTCTTGGACTTGCACTTTCCTCTTTTTCAGTTTCTCACTTTTCCTCCCCACCCACTTCTGTTTATATGCTTTACTCTCTGACACATATACTTACCTTTATCACATTCCTCTTGTTCCTCTATGTACCTCACTAATTTTTTTCTCTTACAGAATAGAAGAACATTTTTTTTTACTAGAGTTGTATTCTAATTATTCTTTTTATTCTCCTCTAACTTCTCGTCTCCTACAACTTCCACCTTCTTTCCCTCATTCTCTTGTTCACGCCATCCTTACATGCAACAGCATCTCACACTTATACCCTTGCACAGACTTCTATTACACCCTCCATATTCCTCTTGCCTTCTCTTTTACATCACACTTGTATCTGCTCCCACTTCTTTAATTCCATGTTTTCCATACATGCACACACACACACACAATACAGTTATGTACAAACACCAAGGTTTCACACCCCCACTAACTCATACCACTACACTTCTGCACTTACACTCCTCTATACACATACTGCAAAAAGCTACACACATCCTTATATCCATCTTAAAATGTGGATATACAATCACACAGACACTGTCACCCATCCTCCCTTCCTAATTTGACCCATAAAACTGCATTTCCACCTGGCTCCTAATCCCTCACCTGTTTATTTTCTTACCTTTCTTCTCAACCACTTTTCCCACCATACTTTTCTTCTGATGAAGGATATTTCCTTCCCTTCTTTAGTCCCTTACCGGCAAAGACGAGTTAACTTGTCTTCACCCAATTTGTCTTTTTCCGAGTGCGACGAGTAAACTTGTCCAAAACATATAATTTCAAAACCAGCCACAGACGAGTTTATACATCAATTCTCAGTTTTTATGTGTGTGTGTGTGTGTGTGTGTGTGTTTGATTTTTGTTTTTTTTTTACAAATTATGCCCAGATGTTGAGCTCAGAAGATGACAATGAGTATGAACCTTCTATTAGATACTTGGGTACATGAAATGAGAGTGCAAGCTCATCTGATAATGGCTATTCTCTCTCAAGTGAGGAGGAGGAAAAAGATGAACGAATTTGGTGCCGACATGTGGTGTCGGAAGAATGCATGCTTCCTCCACCACTACGCTTCCCATTCACGGGAAATCCTGGAATACCAATTGATCAAGACACAACTGATATGATTCCTTTGGATTTTTTTAGTCTTTGTGACAACAGAATTATTGATTGAGTTGTGGATGAAACTAATCACTTTGCTGAACTGGAAAAAGAGATTGTATGTGGTGTGCTGTAACAATGACAGAAATTTGTGTGTTTTTCGCCTTGGAAATACTTGGGGGTATTGTGAAAATGCCTGATCAAGAAATGAACTGGTCAAAAGATGAACTACTTGAAAGATCAATTTTTCAGAAGCTGATCAGTTTGAAACACCATAATAAGATAAAACAGTGTCTTCATTTTGTGAATAATGAAACTTTTGATGCAAAAACACATCCCAACCCAAAATAGTATAAAGTTTATGATGTGTTTATGATGTTTAGTTAGAACTTTATGAAGTGTTATACCCCTAACCAAGATTTATCTATAGATGAAAGCCTTATACTGTTCAAAGGAAGGTTAGGATGGGTTCAGTATATACCTCTAAAAAGGATGAGGTTTGGAGTGAAGTATCTTTTTTTTGTGAAGCAAAGACTGGATATATGTACAGAGTAATCATTTATGTTGGCAAAGGAACACAGTTTGATTCAGAATATAGTGAATATCCTGTGAATTCTCATGTTGTGTTGTCTCTGATGAAGTCTTTACTTGGTAGAGGTTATTGCGTTACTGTGGATAACTTTTACACTAGTCTGCAATGAGCTGATACTCTGGTTAGTCACAACACCAATATTTATAGAATTCTGTTTGAATAGAAAGAAAGTGCCTGAAGAGCTGAAAAGGGCAAAACTGAAAGAAAGGGGAAGTTGCAGCATTTCAGAGAGGTAAGGTAATGACTCTTCATTGGAAGGACAAAGACGTTGCAATGCTTTCAACCATTCACAACCCCTCTATGAGGGAAGTTGAGACAAGATAAGGGCCTGCGAAGAAATCAACAGTTGTATATGATTACAATTTTACAATGGGTGGAGTTGACAAGGTGGCCCAACAACTAGTAGATTATCCCATCACACAAATGGGGAAAGAAATATTACAAGAAAGTCTTCTTCCAGTTGATGGATCTTATGGTATGGAATTCTAACATATTGTACAATGTAGCAGTCACTGAGGCAGGAAAAAAAACCCTCACACACCTGAAATTTCATATGTAGATTATACGAGATATCATTGTGAAATACGGGGCAGATTTACAATCTACTGAAGTAGTAAAGAGACTTTCGACTTCACCAGAATGTTCATATTTTATACCAGGGCATTTTCCAATGGAAGTTCTAGCAACAGAAAAGAAGACAAATCCAACAAGAAAATGTGCCACGTGTTGTCTGAAATGTGACCATAGAGGGAAACCAGTCAGGAAGGAGTCATGATGTATGTGTAAACTCTGTAATGTACCTTTATGTGTAGTACCATGCTTTGCAAAATACCATACCAAATAATCCTTCATAAAATGCCAGAGAAAGTAAGATGTATGGGAAGATGAGGTAAATTAAAAGATAAAATAAGTACAGTATTTTATTTACACTTACTTTTGGTTATGAAAATTGAAGAAAAAAATAAATGTATAAAAAAAGATTTTTGAGAAGACATGCTAAAAGAATGAGTAAAATAAATGTGTAATTCCCCATTCCTTTGATAAAAGTTGGAAAAAAAGCAATAAATAAAAAAAAATATTTAAAAAATATGAGAAGATGAGTTATCTTATTTTTACTGAAAATGGTATCTTCAAAGTAAAATTTCAAGTAAAATATTGGAAATAGATTAAAAACTGAAGTTATTTCCATAATCAGCATTAAAAATACTATTAAAAAAAGCAATAAAAAAATTCATCTGAAAATGAAACATTTTCTCTAAAAAAAGTTGCTGGTGAATGGATTTAGAGTGTTAAATTGATTAAAAATTTGTAAAAACCTGTCCCACCTGTGCTGTCTTTTTTTTTGTGTTTCTTCACTACATTTATAAAATATCTTTTATCTTTTACTTGTTTCAGTCATTTGACTGTAGCCATGCTAGGGCACCACCTTGAAGGGTTTTAGTCGAATAAATTGACCCTAGGGATTACTATTTTTTGAAGCCTGATACTTATTCTATTGGTCTCTTTTGCCAAACTGCTAAGCTACAGGGCCATAAACACACCACCACCAGTTGTGTCAAGTGGCGGTGGAAGACAAACACAAACACAGAGACACACACATAGGTATATACATAAATATATACATACACACACAAATATATATATATATGACAAACTTCTTTCAGTTTTCGTCTACCAAATCTACTCGCAAGGCCTTGGTTGGCCCAAGGCTATAGTAGAAGACACTTGCTCAAAGTACCATGCAGTGAGATTGAACCCTGAACCTTGTGGTTGAGAAGCAAGCTTCTTACAACACAGCTACACCTGTGCCTATTATATATATATATATATATATATATATATATATATAT
>NC_068983.1:87508537-87512916 GCF_001194135.2 Octopus bimaculoides
TATATATATATATATATATATATATACACACACAGAGGTTTCATTCAGTTTTCTACCAGCAAATTTATTCTGAAGGCTTTGGTCAGGCTGAGGCTACATAAGAAGACACTTGCGCAGGACTGAATCTGAAACCATGTAGTTGGGAAGCTAGCTTCTTAACCATACAAGCATGATTGCAAGTATGTACATTATATAAATATAAATATACAAACACACATGCACAAACACATATATATGTATATAAACCCACACAAATGCACACAAAAGTGACAGGTTTCTATAGTTTTATATACAGAATTACACAAAGATAAAGGAATTTCAAATAGAACATATTTCAGTTGAGTGAAGAGTTAGTGTAATGAGTCTAAGTTACAGCTTAGTATCACATGACATTAAGCACACACACACACACACACACAATGTTGGAGACATTGGAAAGTAAAAAGTTGGTGTGTTGCTGTATTTTATTTTGTATTATCCCTGTAATTATGTTTAAGTTGTTGGCATTTAAATTTGGTAATGTCTAGAAGAAACAATAACTGTTAGCATTTATTTAATCAAAATATAAGTGTAGTGTTACCTGGATATAATTTTGTAATAGTTGTTACTCCAAGCCTTCAAACAATCATTGCATCCTGGAGGTATATGGCCAATTATATGAACCTATAAACAGAAGAATGGTAGTACAAATGAAGTTGTTTTAAGTGGGCATATCATCATCATCAGCAACAACAACACTTAATGTCTATTTTCCATGCTGGCATGGGTTGGGCAGCTTGACAGGAACTGAAAAGGCCAGAGGCTGCACTAGGTTCCATAGTCTGTTTTGGCTTGGTTTGTGTGGCTGGATGTCCTTCCTAACACCAACCACTTTACAGAGTGTACTGAGTACTTTTTATGCAGCACAATCACCAGTGCTTTTTATGTGATACCAGCACACACACTAATGCTTTTTACATGGCACCTTGGTTTTAGAATGTCAATTCTGTTGTGGTGGGCGGGCCTTCAAGAGTACAGGAATGCACCACATACCTCAATCATCTTGAAATGAAGAAATTAAACAAAGAGGTAAATAAGAGATTTTACTTACTTTTTCCTTTTTATCTTCAGCTTTTTGAAGGACATTAATGAGCCATGATAGTTCATTGTTTGGGTCAGTCATATTAATCAGGAGCCACCTAACAACAAAAAATGTATTTCAGTTCAAATTTGAACACTAAATATATCACAACAATAAGTCTTTCTATTATAGGAACAAGGCCTGAAATTTTGTAGGATGAAATTAGTTGATTGCATTGACCCTAGTGCTCAACTGGTACTTATTTAATCAACCATGACAGGCAAAGCCAACCTTGGTGGAATCTGAACTCAGAGTGTAAACATGAAATGCCACTAAGCATCTTGTCTACCATGCACTCCCAACAACAAAAAGAACACACAATGCTGCACACACCCCAGCAACATGGGGATGTAGCAGGTGCAGTAGAAACTTGCTTGAAACTACCAAATGTTGAACAACAACAACAACAACAATAATAATAATAATAATAATAATAATAAATAATCACCACCACAATCATCATCATTTCATTTAGCTTTCCATTTCAAGGAAATTTACAAGCTTCCAGATATAAATTCTGATGTTATCTTTCCTAACATAATGTCAAAAAGATAGGCTGTTAATGGTACAGCATAGATTCTATAAATAACAGATGACTTCTTCATTAAATCATCATGCAAGCTAAATTTTAATGAGAGGTGTTTAAAAAAACATATTTTTAAATCACTGAATCATTGAAAAGTATTGAATTAGTTTTATTTATTAAACTTGCTAATTAAAATTTTCAGTTTCATGTAATTTTATTTGTCAATTTTAAACAGTTAAATAGAAGTTACCAATTTAGATTGTTGCAGTAATTGGTATTAAGAGAAACAATTCTAAATCCGGGATATGGAGAAACTGTGTAGAAAGCACCACTGAAATAGAAAATAAAAATAAAATAAATATTAAAAAGATAGTGCAAAGTTTTGTGTTTACATTTATTTAAAGTGTAAATCTTTTATCTGTTTCAGTCTTTAGACTATGGCCATGCTGGGTCATTGCCTTGAAAAACTTTTAGTCAAATGAAATGACCCCCAATACTCTTTTTTCCCCTTAATTTGTAAGCCCGGTACTTATTCTATTGGTCTCTTTTTGCTGAACTGCTAAGTTTCAGGGACATAAACAAACCATCACCAGTTGTCAAGTGGTGGTGCAGGAACAAACACACACACACACACACATATACATGATGAATTTCTTACAGTTTCTGTCTGCCAAATCCACTTACAAGGCTTTGATTGGCCTGAGGTTATAGCAGAAGATGCTTGCCCAAGGTGTCACCTAGTGGGACTGAACCTGGAACCACATGGTTAGGATGCAAGCTTCTTACCACACAGTCACTTTTTTGTTTCATTTATCTACATTTCAAATTTTAAAAAAAAGCATTCTTAAATTTTCTGTTTAAAAAAAAAAAAATTCTGGCTCTCTAATTTTCAAATAGATCTCATTTGGGAATTTATTTCAGTTTTTTTTTTGTTTTTAATGGAAGTGCAATAATTGTGATGATGTGCAATATGATTAACCATAGAATTATTCAATATACTCTGCCACAGATTTGTTGGTTTGGAAATTGGAGCTGCTTCTATTGCACAAGTTAGTCACCAACATTGTTGCTTGGCCCCACACAGCCCCTAATCATCCTTTTACAGTCATAACTTTTGCATCTTATTTTTTTTTTCCAGCAGTGGACAACAATAAGCTAATTCTCTTTTCTTTCTCTTCTTTAAACAGTAAGGTGTTATTCATGAGAAATTGTGCTGCTATTTCTATCAGATCAAATGTGCACATGAAGGATTCTTTGTGCCTTGAAAGGACATCTAAAAGGAAAAGTACATGCTTAAATTATGACAAAGCCATTTTACCTCCTGAAGCAATGGTCAGCCTTGTGGCTCTCTTGAGCATCCTTTTGATTGTCTTATCACCACCACTCTTCTTCTCAAAGCATCTTAACATTTTTTCCTCCATCATCTGTAACCATGTCTTACTTAGTTTTCCTTTTTATCTACTTCCTTTCACATACACTTCCATCACTCCACTCACCCAGTCACTTTCATCCTTCCTCAGCACATGACCCAACCAGCTCATGCCATTTTTCTTCACATCTGTCACTGGTTCTATTCCCATCGTCTTCCACAATTAATTGTTTGTCATTTTTTCTCTCAGAGTTACTCCAATCATCCACAGAACAATTCCCATTCTCATTCCTTCCAAACTTTTCTGCTGCTCTGCATTCATTACTTATGTTTTGTTCCAAAAGATCATTTATTTATTTTTTATTTTTGATGCTTTTGTGGATTCCCATGACTCTCTGTTGCCATCCAATTCCATTATCATGATTTTTAATTGGGAGCTTGAATCATAGTGAATCTTTGATTAACTGGTTACACAACCATGGATGCCACCCCTATGGATATGCTGCAGATCTTCAAAGATTCCTCCACTCAGCATCAATGTAAGAAGCACCATTGGCTCAGTTGAGCTCTTCCTTTACCTCTTTACAATCCATCATGCTGCAGTCCCATGACTTCACTGTATCCCTGGCAGGGTGGCTGAACAGGTGATATGCTTTGCCAAGGGCAGCCCGTAACTACGCAGGGTATGATTGTCACTCAGTAAGGTACTTTCAAAATACCCGCATGCCCATAAATCATAACACATCTCATACATGCAACATACACCTTTCCCTTCAGTTTCAGTGACATTTCTCTCCTGAATTCTTATGCAGCTATCCAAAACTATATATACTTCTGCATGAGTACTGCGAAATGGCAGTAAGTTGCTGACATCCCCAAATTCGTGTTATTGGTTCAACTTGATGAGTAATATTTTTATTATATCTTTTTGCACCAGAGAGTTTTAAATATTCAATAGATTGAATGAGGATAGGCCTTGCCAGTGGAGCTTGTCTATAATCTATATATATAAAAATGAGAATGTGTGTCTGTCTGTCTGTCTGTCTGTCTGTGTGAATCCCTAAAACTCGAGAACTACGCAACCAATTTCATTCAAATTTTACAGATGCCTTACTTAGGGTTCCAGTTGTGTTTTAGTCAAAAAAAAATTTTAACTTCTTGCAGAGTTTGAGCCCACAGCAACATAATATCTCCTCCACTATTTAAGTATTACGTGTCAAAAGTGAAACAAAAACACTCATGTCAAATACTTTCACTTTAAAAATGAAACTATTCTACTAACTGAAACAATCACATTTCGATACTTTCAGAGAGAGAGAAAGAGATGTATATGTATACATATACATGTATATGTACACGTATAT
>NC_068983.1:87513329-87527808 GCF_001194135.2 Octopus bimaculoides
TATACTTACATTGTGATTTCTGCAATGTGGTGCATAAATTGGCAAGTAAATGAGACGCATCTTTGCCTCCACTGATTCACTTGCAAAGTGTTGAGTAAAATTATTTCGTTGCAGACCTCCTTTGGGTCTTTTTATTATCACTACGACACACATAGTCCCCAGTTGGTAACATTGATTTCAAGGCCCTCCTAGATGAGAGACTGGCATTCCACTTAATGTCTATGTTCCATGCTGGCATGGATTGGAGAGTTATTAATGTAGAAATATGGTATCGTAGCTACTAACAGTTGAGGGTTGCGTAGTCTAGACAGCGTTTTTAGATTTCATTATTCTCTTTAACCCGGGTATTTCTGCTAGTATACTATATAAAGAAGAATCTTTTGGAAATGATTAAGTTTTACAGGTCATTGTCAGCTTTAATTTACTCATACGATAATAAGCTAATAAGGGTGTCACTATGTGTTTGCCAAACCTGCTCAAATCAGCCTCAAATTACACACCACTACTTCAAAAAGAGAAAGGAAACATTGGTTAATATAGTCTTAGATGCCATCAAAAGACTGGATGGTCATGAATGCTTTTGATCCTAGATTGACCTGAAGATAGAGAGTAATGGCAAACATAACAAAAAGATATGAAGCACTGAAAACTATTAATTCTTGAATTACTTCTGCTTCCTGCTTCTCCTCCTTTAACACCCATTTTCCATGCTGGCATGGGTTGGATGGTTTGACCAGAGCTGGCAAACAGGAGAGCTGCACCAGGTTCCAGTCTGATATGGCTTGGTTTTTACAGCTGGATGCCCTTCTTTAAAGAGTGTACTGGGTGCTTTTTACATGGCACTAGCATTTAAGGTTAATTTCCATTGCATATTATTGAAGATGATTCTTATTAACAGATAGCACAATTAACCAAATAAATTCAAGCTGATTATTATACTGCAATTTCAATGTATGTAAATGGAATCTACAGTTTGTGCTTACTTTGAGATGGTACTATATGTGGTTTCAGGAAGCCAATTGGACCAACTCTCTTTGAGAGCAGAATACAACCAGTTTATAGAATTGTTGCCATAGATATAGTGAGGTGGGAAGCTGCAAAGAAAATGAAATACAGAAAATTTAATATAACCTGAATTATCACAGAAATTGTAAAATCAAAATATAATTACAAAGATATTATTAATTTCTACCATTGGTACAATGCCACATTTTTGTAAGGCTAGGGAACAGTCACTTTAATTGCTCCCAGTACTGACTAGGTTCAAAGGCAAAGACTATATCAAATAATTTATAGATAACTGAATTTAAAATAGTGAAATCTTATTCTTTATATCTGGATGTCTCCAATCTTTTGCACAATGAGGGTTATATTTTCTAAATGTAGTATGAATGAATAGAGCAATGAAAATAATTTAGTAGTTCTACCACTGAATTTTTATAGTTTAAAGAAGAAGAAAACCTGTTTCTTCTGATCTCCATGAATTCAACTTTTATTTTATTGTTTTTCTAAACTGACATCTTTTTTTACTGTTTGACAAACAGAGTCTCTATATTGATATTTGGTTTACTGAATAGCAGTCATACAGCTATGAGGATGCTTAGGGTGGATGTTTCATACAAGATAAAAAAAAAACTGCTTCTAAATGAAGGCCGTTCCAAGGGCTAAACAATGATCTCTACTGCCTGGCAACTAAGATCAGAGAAACTTATTTCACAATAAAATGCTTATTTGCTAAGTTGTTGTTTAGCAATAAGGCAACTCTTTTTATGTATATTCAGGCCCACATTGCCAAATGTACCCCCCTTTTTTATAGTTGATAGGATGAGATATTTGACTGCTATATCTAGTAGGACAAGCAATGATATAGGTTCTCTTATTGCAAAGTTTATCAATATGGTAAAAAAAAAAAAAAGGTTTCATTGAAGTATTACAAAGTACCTGACAAACAGTAATGCTACTCTATATAAATTCTAACATTAAATCTTTTGTCAAAGAGGTAAACTTAGAAACACTAAGTATTAAAAAAGAAAAATTATTTGAATCTACATATCTTAAAAAATATTTCAGACGTTTTTAATTATTCTTTTTTTTTTTTTGTGCATAAAATTCTTGGTGCGAGCATCAGCTTTAAATTTAAAATAATTAATAAAAGAGATCTTTTAGTGGTTGCAATGATGCTTTATTCAATTCTCATATAGTTTTTCCCTATGATGTTCTTGCTAGTTTAGAGTTTTATACAACATACTACCAATTTGAACATCACCATCATAATCATTTAACGTCCGTTTTCCATGCTGGCATGGGTTGGACAGTTTGACTGGGGACTGGCAAGCCATTTCCCACAGTTGCTTATGAAATTTTCAATCTGTCTATCATTTTATCTTTCTTTCAAACTAGGCTTCTTAAGAGAATACTTTATTGATTTCAAAATATTGATGAACATCATTAATCCATGAACAACTAATGAATCTAGTTTTTCAGTTCCTTGTAGCAGTCATACCTAAGACCATGCTGGAACACTGCATGATTTATTACTGAGATTTTTAAAAGATATAAATATGCAGTATCTCCTAGTTATATAATAACAGTTTGTTACAAGTATATAATTTCCAGAACCCACCTGTTAACTGGAGAGCTTTCATGGTTGCCAACCACAGGAAACATGGGTTTATTGGGCAGGTATTTCAAGAAATATTGGGTCAAGATATTGATAACTTTTGTTTGATCACTTCTTGATTGGTTCCATATGTTGTGTGGAGGCAGGTCACCAGTCCAGATAATGTAATCAAACTAGAAAAATATAATAGAATTAACTAAGACAGTGATTACAAATGTAAATGGTATAAAATTAAGTAACTGGAGTCTGTATGCATGTGTGTATGGGGAGTTAGCACACACTTACACATATATACATGAAATTGAGCAGCTAAACCAAGACTTTTTTTATAAATGTCATATCTTATGTATCATCAGTTAAGAGTTTACATTTACCTGTGTTCAGTTTTGGATATTAGCTTCATATTTTTGGTTACAGGTTGTAACAATTGTACTAGAATTATGGAAACTATCTAAATGAAATATTGTTAAAGTAAGCCATTCAATGTAAAGCTTTCATGATGTCATTGCCAATACAGGGCATGTAAAAAATAATACTTCACTGTGGTTAAGTATAAGGTTACGAGAGTTGTTCTCAGTTAAACTCACAATATTCACAGTGCTTAAAAGCATGGCTGCACCTTTAAATGATCTGTAGTAGTAAATTCATTCACTAGCATAACCAATCTTGTTAAAAACCACAGTATGAGCAGGAGAATGATAGCTAAGGGCACCAAAAATTAATTATGAAGTAGTAAATATAGCACTCTTACAGCCCATTCTAAAACCATTAGGGAAGAGAGATCTTGGAAGCTTTTGAGAGGGAAGTGAAAATATTTGTCAGTGAAAAGAAATTTCATAGTTAACCATCACAACAATAGGGTTAATGTCTTCAAGCCTACTGATGTTTCTGGGGTCATGCAAAGTAAAATGTTAGCTTACATGGTGGTGTTTGAAGACACTGCAAGTAACAGGTGTGTGATGCCACTCCTTTTCATTGAAGTTAGTCAACATGACTAAGTATTTGATACACCTTGGAGAAAGTTCTGATGCTGGGGAATATTAAACATCTAGACCTGAATAATTCTATGTTTGTTCAAGACTTTGCCCTAGTACATAACTCAAAATTTATGCAGGATTATTTGAAGGTGAAACTTTCACTACTAACAAGGCTGTCTGGCTTTTTGCCTACAAAATCTAAATCTATGTGATTTCTAGATGTAGGACATCAAAAAATCCAATGTAATAGCTTGAAGTATTATTACCTTCATCATAACTGCCATTAGGAAAGCATTCTAATTTATTGACAGGAATGAAGCAAAGATGGCATGCTCAGCTTTGCACACTAAATTGATTATAACTATTGATGATGGACATATTGAGCAATGGTTTCCATTTCTTTGTAAATAAGAGTACATGTATGTATGCATGTAGGTGTGTGCTTGAGATAACCTGTATTTAATTACACTCATCTCTAGCTCTACCATCATTTCTACACATCAAAACCAATTTCACCATTGTTGTTATCATCATCTTCTCCCACACTAACCGTTATCATCTTCACCTTCAACACTACAATCACCATCACAACCACACAAGTCACTGCCCTCTTTACTATCACTGCTCCACTTTAGCATACCCCTTATCACTATTACTTTCATCAACATCATCAATATAATCATCCTCCTCCTTGCTGCCACCGCCATTATCATCATCGTCGCTCTGTCATTATCTTCCCCAACACAAACCTCTCTGTCATCTGACCTACTACCTGGTTCTTATTGGTCTGGTTGTCTTTCTGACTATCTCTCTCTCTATATATAAGGAAAATAGTAATATAATTAATAATAAGCATATTACTTAATTAGTCCTCAATATATCTTCAGATGAAAGAAAATGTGTTTATGTATACATCATACACACACATACACATCTTCGCTTATTCACTTAGATATATTGTTAACATAGACACACTTTAAAATGTAAGTATTACCTGATCTTGAATGTTTCGTAAGTGATTGAAAAGGTTATCCATTGTACGAGGAGGTAAATCACAATTCCTGTAATCACCCCATTTTCCAGCACCATCTGCTGCTTTTGCTGCAGAAAGAGTATTTAACATTACTTAGTAGATGCAAAATATACTAAACATTAAAGCAATTATTTAATGTTAGTAACTAATCTATTTAACAGTATATATAATCCACTTTATATACTGTCATTATAAAATGAGAGTATATAAAATGTCATTAAATATCAGACTATGTTAGTGGCTGATTGGTACTGTTGACACTGCTCACTTACAATAGCTTCTAAGTTCTGTAGAAAAAAACAAACAAACATAAAAGTTTTTTTTTTCCTTTTTATTCTGGAAGATTAGTTAGCTACAACCAAACAAAAACCTGGAAATGCATGAAGTTATAATGCCATAGATATGACATAAGTAAACACAAAGATCTCAGTAATAGGAAGGGGATTATGTTAATGACTTATATGTTTACATCGATATGACACCACAGATTTAATTAGTTAATTAGTTAATTAAATTTATAGGTAGTGTTATTGCTAACTACACCTTTCTTTGCCAACCTGCCTTTCATAATTTACTTTACATTAGACACACCACATCTAATTCTTAACTACTCCTTTTCTTCATATTAAGTATGGCAACATCGTACATAGTGGTAGAGTTCTTTCCTGCTAACTACAACTTTTTAAAGCTACCTGCAAGCTACATTCCACTCTAAAATCACTGTTAATTCTCATCTTTCTAACAATCTTTGCCCATGGCTTGCATGGGTCTCACAAACCATCCATCTACATCTAGTTTTCTTAGGAACTGTTAACTTATGAGCATAATGCTCTAAAAAGGGCCTTCTCCAGATCAATGAATGTTAGGTATAGTGGCTTGTTCTGAGCTAAAAACTAGGAAGAGGGCATAAGATGTGCCCCATCCTGGCATCCCATCTCGAATCTCATCTAAGAATTCATGTCCTAATTAATTGTGCTGTAACTGTTTCTGTTATTTTGATCCATCAATTTGAAACATATAGCAGCGTATGTACACTTTGGTCTCTTATATATATATATATATATATATATATAGATATATCATCATCATCATCATCATCGTTTAACGTCCGCTTTCCATGCTAGCATGGGTTGGACGATTTGACTGAGGACTGGTGCAACCGGATGGCTACACCAGGCTCCAATCTAATTTGGCAGAGTTTCTACAGCTGGATGCCCTTCCTAACGCCAACCACTCAGAGAGTGTAGTGGGTGCTTTTACATACATACACACACACACATATGCCTAAATCCATGAATATGCATACATATTTCATGGCCCATTTTGTGGTAGAGTGTCAGATGTAAATATCTCTCCACTCAGTAATAATATTCTATCATTTCCTTTATAATCCTTCAATTAATTTTTGGAAAATCTTGTCTATTCTCTTTGGTCATGATTTCTCTTCTAACTTGCTTTCTCTTTCTGGTTTGTGCAAAATATTCTTGCCTGTCATTCTCATTCAGATTTTGTCTTCTTTTTTGATTGACAATTCTCATTCTTTCCCCATCATTATTATTCAATATACAAAGCCCTCTAGCTTCATTTCTTTGATTAATTTCATTCCTTTCCTCCTGAGTTAATTCTTTTTGTCATTACTGATTTTCCTTTCATTATTAAAAATCCTTATTTCTTCTCCATGCACTTTTTCCAATCTTTCCCTGTATCTCCTCTACCCCTCTTGATTCAATTCTCACTATCACGCTCTTTGGTCACCGTCCGACATAACATACAGGACTGTTTTGGTAATAAAATATATTAAGAAGCACTTGATATTATATAGATGGTAATATCCATATCCAGCATATGTTGCTACACATTTTTCATAAAGAAAATTACAAACATGGTTATTGATATATAATTGGAAGTATCTAGGATTTACTGTTACACACATTTTACAAAGAAATTTAGGAATACAGATGTTAATATACAGATTTTACAAAGGAAATTAGGAACAAAGTTATTAATATAGAGATAATAGAATAGCTAGATGATCAATTCTCAAGTAAATAGTGGGAAAGAGAGAAAATCAAACAAATACAACTGGTATGTGCAATTATACACATATAAACGTTAATGATACACTTACACATATCCCCAACACTCTGTCTCACACACATACACAACTAATTATTATTTGTGTACGTGTCTGGGCCAATAGCATTCGTGTGTGTGTGTGTGCCAGTAGAATTTGTCTGAATCACTTGCTATTGCACACAATTTTACAACTCCCTTCCCATAGCGTGTTAGATTTTTTTTACATCGCTGGAATCTATTAGCACTTTAATATAATAGATTGCATGTGCACATATACACATACCCCACTCTCTCAAATACACATACACACAAACAGCTAATAGTTATCTGAATGTGTGTGAGTGTGTGTATGTGTGCACATGCCAGTAGCATTAATTTGAATCTCTCTCTATTGCAAACATACTTTTACCATCCAATTTCCTTAGCATGAAATATTACTTTACACTACAGGAATCTAGCATTTGTGTACACACATACATATATATATATATATATATATATATATATGCATACTGTAAAGAAGACAATGACCAAAGTAGTTAAGCAATAGAATAAGTGGTAAAATTAGAACTAAACGTCAATAAAAGCAAAATATTATCAATACTGTCTAATGGATAAAGAAACAAATTTGCTTGTTTGTTTGTATGTTTGTATGTATGTATGTACGTATATATATGTATGTACGTACGTAGGTATGTATGTATGTATGTATGTATGTGTGCGTGTGTACATGAATGGATGGAAATGTGAATGCATACATGTATACATAAGATTTTGATTTCTTTGTCTGTTAGATAGTATTGATTATATTTTGCTGCATGAGTGCATGTATATATGTATCTTACATGCTTACACCTACAGATGTGCATATGTGGACATAGAAATTGAGTCTCTGCAACTGCAAAAAAAACTCAACACATGTATTAACAACTAAGATTTTAATATAATTGTTATTAGACATTTGAGAAAGAACACAGTATATTGTTTCAGCTATTTTAGCTGTAGCATTCTATCTTCAGAAGTTAATTTGTCAACCACTTAGCATGAATAGGATAGGCTCTTCTCCTAATGCAGTGGTTCTCAAACTTTTCAAAAAAATTTACATGCCAGCCCCACTTACAGTTTTTTCAATGATTTGCAGTCCCCTATAAAATGTACTGTAATTTCCGGACTATGAACCGCACTGCCCATAGACTTGCAACTTTGAAAACCACAACTTAATCCACACAATGTCCCATTGGGACAATAAATACATATGAAAATATGAGGAATCAGTTGATCAATTGGTTACAAAACAAATGAGAAATGAAAACAGTCCGAAAATATCCTGAGTATCCAGTATTAACAACTGCATAAGACCCATTTATGACCATTTGGCAGAAAGAAACTGCGGCTCAAACACCAAAAATTGCAGTATATATATATATATATATATATGTACATGACAGTGGTTTCTGAACTTTTGGCATCACCTTCTCCTTTCAACATATTTGGGATGTTATTCCACCCCACTGTTAGGTCATTCCTCATATTGATTGTCTAAGAGGTGTATTTCAACCAATTTAGCTATTTCTAGCAGAAAAGTTGTAATAAGCATCCCAAAATGTACAGAAGTTTTTGCCAATTAGATCACTAGAATGCATGGAAAATCACAATTTTACTAGAAACCACATCTTTTCCTCCTCCCTTGAAGGTTTGCCATCCCTTTTCCTGAATTTCTAGTACATAACATGACAACAAATAAAAAAACTATATAAGAAATTATTTATTCACAAAAGCAGAACCGTCTGTCATTTTATTTACAGTAAAGTAACAAGCTCTTCTATGTTCAGCTCTGTTTTGGAGAGTGCAACCCTCATTTCTGGTGTGACATCCAGTCAATTTCATGACTTTGTTTTGATGGCAAGGAAAGTGGAAAACATGGTCTCACACTCCTAAATGGTTGGGAATGGCATGAGTACTTTTAAGAAACATCTTTGCAACATCAGGATATGAATGTGCCATTTCAATCAAAAAAACATTTTTCACCTCGATCATTGACCAAATCAATGAACTGCTCTTGAATTGAATTGTCTTGTGTTGGCAGATCGCTAACAGAAAGTACAAAAGGGTTCCTGATAAAGCGGAAGTATTTGTCAAAGCCATGAAGATCAGGGAAATAAAGAAATATTTCTCTGCCAAGTATTGACACATGTTGTTTCATGAGTTCAATGATATCGTCACCGACTTGAATCTCATTTTCATCAATAAACATGTTTAGCTAAGGAAATGATGCAAAGTTCTTTCTATCCAACTTTTGGTGCCAAAGTTCAAGCCTCATTTTGAAAGCAGTTAGTTTTTCATGAGAATGAAATACAGTTATATCTTTCCCTTGCAGTGAAAGATTGAGCACTCACTGACTTGAATATGTCCACCAAAAATACCAAGCAGATAAGAAAATGATCATCAGAGAATTTGGCATACAAATCTGGCTTGGCATCTTGTAAAAAATTGTTAACTTCTTTTTGTAGAAGGAAGATTCCCTTTATTGTTTTTCCTCTTGAAAGCCATCTCACTTGTGAGTGCAATAAAAGCATTACGAATTCAGAATTACTTTCTTTGCACAACTTGGAAAACAGACGGGAGTTGAGTGCATTCACTTTGATGAAATTCATCACTGTAATCACATAATTCAGAACATTTTTTAACTCATCAGGCATGGTTTTTCACCATTAGTGCTTGTCAATAAATTGTGCAGTGTGTACCAATAGCATCAAGAGATTTTTCTTTCACCAAAATCTGAAAACTAGAATGGCAACCAAGCATTGTCAGAGCACCATTGGTGCATACACCAATGACATGCTTCCAGTCGACATCATGTGCCTCAAAAAATTTGTCTGCTTTGTTAAATATTTCCCTTGTAGTTGTTTTGGTGCAGGGGGCTTCCACAAAACAAGAATTTGCCCTCCAGGTGATTGTTATGTATATAACGTACATAGACATAATGTTGGGCTAAGTTGGAAATAGGCATCATTTCTTCAAGCTGGATTGTGAAAAAGTTCAAAAGCGAAGTGTGAATCTCAGAGAGTAACTGCAACAGAATGTGAGCAGACAGCTCAGTTATTCGCTTGCTAACAGTATCGCTTGAGAGAAAGACGTGCTTCAGCTTCTGAAGTTCAGCACTTCCTAGCACATTTGATATGATATCTTTACAGCAAGGCATTATCAACTCTTGACCGATTTTGAGAGGCTTTTTAGGCAACAACCATGCAGTATGAGAATGGGTGTCATGCAAAAAGCAAGGTCATGTTGTAATATGGCAAGAGACATGCAAACCTGTGGATTGCAATAGTGGAGTGATGAATCATGTGAGTGTAGAATACCAACTGTACATGTATAATGAACAATTATACTGCGTATTTTCCATCGGCCTCTAACACTTGTACAAAACGTGTGATTAGTAAATGAGTGTGTAGGAGTGGCATGGGTTTTTTGAGGTCAACAACAACAAAGGATGATAGCATGCTAAAAATTGAAAGTCTTGAAATTTTTCACAATACTTCAGCATCCCTTCGTGGTCCCTCTAAAATCACTTTGTGGTCCCCTAGGGGACTGTGGACCCCAGTTTGAGAAACACTGTACTAATGTCTAATATAGTGAAGCACCTAAACTGAGATAAAGGACAGTTGATCTGTAACATGATCACTTTGCCAGTGATAGACATATGATTTAAGTTTTATCAGTGTGATTGTGGCTACTTTTGTCTCAAAATGATGATTATGATGTCTAATATAAAAACGAAAGCACTAAACTGATCTTACCTGGAGGCCCATTAGATTTACGACAGCAAAGAGGTTCACCACACTTAGCATTTGCCCCTTCCTGATACATAGTGTCAAGATGAATATCTGTGAGATGAAGACAGCGTAATTTGGGTGCCCCTGACTGCAATAATATGGACATAAAAAGATTCTCATTTAAGGTAGAGTGTATGAGGTACATGTATAAGTTTCACTACAGCTGAAATATGGTTAATGAATGTAGGGAATCTGTAGCAATCTATCATATTTTATATTATATAATATTCTTTTATAATATCACAGTATTATTTTTTTTATTAGTGTTATTTTTAAAATGTTTAGTTTTGAAAGAGATTAACTAAGTAGATGTGAGCTTAAGAAAATAGAAAGGAATCAAAAGATGACTTCAATCATTCTCTTCCAATTTATTAATCCTGTTATTTCCTCCCTTTCCCATTTCTCATGTATGTTGGTTAATGTACTACAGTTAAAGACAAGCACCAACTACATCAATTTAGGAGAGACAATGAAAGATATTTTGAAAAGTTACTTAAAGCTGATTGGACAGGGAGTTCTTTATTAGTCTGTTTGTAATTCTGTTACATCTCTTGCATGCCCATAACTTACATTGGGTACAATGTATGGAGTTTTCTACCTACTCATTTTCTGCATATCAAGCAAAAGTCCTTTCCTTCAAGATACTAGAGTCCTATCTTCATTCCTACTTACTAAAACTTTCGTCTTTGCTAAGTTTAACCCTAAGACATCTTGATTCTTGGTTTAGTTTCCAAGCCTGAAATTTTCTAATTCCATTGTAGATTCAGCTATGAGATTTAGATCATCAGCATATAAGAGCTCCCATGGATGTTCAGTCTGAAACTCCACTGTGATGGCCAGTAGGACTATGATGAATAGGAGAGGATTGGGTACTGAGTTTCATTTCAATACCTGCCCCTTCTCTTATCATAATTACTTCTTTTTATCAGTTCTATAGCCTCCACCATCTCTGATTAATTATGTCCATTGGCACCACACCCAACAATAATGCCACTCTTCACAATACTACTTATTCCATCCATCTCTCAATCCCTTGGTCACTCACTCCATCCTCCTCCCCCCTGCTCTGCCTCTGCTATCTCTTTTTGTTCTCCCTCTGCTTCACTACTCCCTCTGAACTATTTGTCTTCTTCTTCACCCATTCTACCCTTAAATTCCCTGCATTATGATCTGAACTACTAGATGCCAATCTCTCCACCCTGAAGATGGAGACTGGATTTATGGTAATATTTATTTGTATCCATTACTGGTTGCATATTCTTAACTTTTTGTGAACTACATCTGCAAGCATTGCAACTATTATGTAATTTTGAGCCTCCAGAAACAATTGTCAGACCTGAAACACCATGTCCCTTCCCCTTCATTTTCTGTATTTTTTGTACTCTATGTAAATCTCTTCTGTAAATATAGAAATATTGGATCTTTCTGATTTGACGGACGCCATTTGTTTTCTAATGAAACACTTTCAAATTTGGGATACTGGTAGAATGTGTCATATAAAACATCTTTTTCTCTTAGCCTTGTTAAGAAAAGTTTCTATATTCCAAGTTATTTCATGTTGAAAGTTGTCGTATTTTGGTAATTTCAACCAATCACTGACATCTATTGAGGTGAACACAATTACTGCTGTGGTTTGTCAACAACACGTTCTGGCAGTGTAATGGGATCTTTTCCCTTGAATAAAATTACTGCCGTTACTTATCAACTACAACTATCAGCGGTACTGTTATTTATGACATCGTTCGTGCATTTGTACTGGTTTTAGCTTTAGGTTTTAGGGTTAGAGTTCGGGTTTTAGAGTTAGGGTTAGGGTTTTAGGGTCAGGGTTAAGGTTTTAGGGTTAGGGATAGGGTTTTAGAGTTAGGGTTAGGGATAGGGTTTTAGAGTTAGGGTTAGGGTTAGGGTTTTAGATAATCTCGTTTCAAACCACTCGCCCAATGAGTATTTGCGCCAAATTTGGTGAAAATCTGTTCAACAATTTTTCAGTAATTTTCTATGTACTGAGTACTAAGTAGCACATTTTCTAAATGATGGTAGAGTTTGATTTGAGGAAGATTTGGTAGCTATTTCTAGGAAATGAAGCAACTGTTTGGAAGCCTTTTCTTTCAACTATTTTGTTGGCTTGATTCCCTTATTAGCTATTATCCAATCAACCGAAACAATTAGAATAGTGTAATTCAAGCATATTGGCAGAAGCTAATAAACCTTTCTATTATACACATAAGGCCTGGTTTTTGAGGGAAGGAATAAGTCAATTATATTAATCCCAGTGCATAACTGGTGCTTAATTCAAAAGGATTACCAGGGACTAACGATATATACACCGCCACAAATTATTGTTGACAAAGAACAGCACTAATTGTATTCAGCTGAATAGATGTCAGTGATTGGTTGAAATTAGCGAAATACGACAATTTTTAATATGAAATAACTTCGAATATAAAAATTTTACTCTGTTCCATAAGACAAAATATACAAGTATACGAAGTTTTAAAGTGTTTCGGTAGAAAACACACTAAATAAAAACTAAATAAAAAATGGTGTCTGCCAAATCAGAAGGATCTGAAATATCTATATGCTTATACATGAATGTTCATCTTCAATTTTGGTTTCTCTCTCTCTCTCTCTCTAGATATATATATGTGGACGATTTGACTGAGGACTGGTGAAACCGGATGGCAACACCAGGCTCCAAATTTAGATTGGAGCCTGGTGTTGCCATCCGGTTTCACCAGTCCTCAGTCAAATCGTCCAATCCATGCTAGCATGGAAAGCAGACGTTAAACGATGATGATGATGATATATCCCTATACATATTTACATGTATATTTTTGTACTTGTTTCAGTCATTTGACTGTGGTCATGCTGAAGCACTGCCTTTTAGTCGAAGAAATCAATCCCAGGACTTATTCTTGGTAAGCCTAGTACTTATTTAATCGTTTTTTTTTGTTGAACCGCTAGTTACAGGGACGTAAATGCTTGACAACATCGGTTGTCAAGCGATGGAGTGGGGACAAACACAGACACAAAGACACACACACACACACACATATGATAGGCTTCTTTCAGTTTCCATCTACCAAATCCACTCACAAGGCTTTGGTTAGCCCAAGGCTATAGTAGAAGACACTTGCCCAAGGTGCCATGCAATGGGACTGAATATGGAACCATGTAGTTGGGAAGCAGGCTTCATACCAGACAGCTACACCTGTGCATATATATATATATATATATTTATACACACATACACAGATAAACAGACACAAAGATTTATATCAAGTAAGATAGAAAAACAGACAGACACATGAATAACTGAGCGACAGAAAGAGTGGAAAGTAGGGATATTGCCTGATAGACATATATAGAAAGGAGAGATAACACTGATAAAACTGAGAGACTAAATGGAAAAGAGTGGAAGATAGATGTGCATAAATGAAAATGTAAACAGATGAGAGACAAAGCATATGAAAGCTGATACATTGTCTGCTAATGAACAAAACAGTTTCCTGAAAATTGAAAATGTATTAACAGCAAATGGCAAATTAATTAAAATTTGTTGTTTTTGCCTCTCTTCACCTCTCTCTCACCCTTTACGCCTAATATACATGTGTGTGTGTATGAAGGGTGTGTATGTATGCGTGTGTGTGCGTGTATATATATATATATATATATATATATATATATATAAAACATGGCTGGGTTTCAAAAGAAGCACCACCTAAATGGAGAATTGATTCTGTAATAAATTTTCTTTTGTAGATTTGTATCATAATAGGTTTCAAACATATAATTTTGGCAAAAAAATCAAGAATGAAACAACTACATCAAGTTACAAACTCCAAACAGAAATGAAAGGTCTAGAGAAAAAACAAAGAAGGAAACAATGTTTTAAAGAATCTTTCAGATGAATTGTAATCTCAGATATTCTAAAAATAGG